>NC_142943.1:18151443-18168401 GCF_046866305.1 Octopus bimaculoides
ACTTCTCTTTTGCTTCTCTCAAAGTAACTACAATCAAATGAAATTAATGCCAGTGTCATCCACTTTGAATTTTGCATAACATTAATGAAAAGAAATTAATTTTTAACATTGTTTTTATGTTTAGGTGTGATAGTTTTTTGTGTGACAAAATGTATTCTCAAGTAAGAGAAGATAGTTTCTGAAAATAGTTTAATTAGAAATTATTTCTTTCAGCTCACTATCAAGTGCAAAATTCTATTTAAAATCACACAATTTAATTATGGGATAAGTGCTTCTATCTGCAAGAATCTGCATGTGTGTGTGATTGAACATTAGGGTAAGGATTAAAATAAAATCAGTTAATATTTTAAGCAGTGAATAAAGGATATGGTTGTCACCTATGTTTTTAGTTATGTGCCATTGAAGCATTAAAAAATATCTAACCATCATTATTTGGTAATGTGATAATAAAGCCAGAAGTGATATTCATATGAAAATGTTACCAGCACCTTTGTGTGTTAATAACTTCCAAGAAATTATAAAACAATAATGAGAAAATAAAAGCAAAGAACAAAGCATGGAAGGGGGGGGGAACCTGATAATTTTATTAAAATTCATAATTGTGTACATGCATATGCACATGTTCATATGTATACACATATTCTTATGCCTGTGATGTGTTGCAGAAAGCAAATTATATTCTATTTTTTCTTTTCTCTTATTTCTTATTTTCCTGTCATTTTAATAGGGACACGTTATTCAATTTATTAGATGTCACAACATTTTTGTTAAGTAATGGAAAGGAGGAGGGGGAAAAAAAAGAGGAATCAAGATAGAGAAGAAAATTATATTTACTAGAGATATGTTGTAAAAAGAAATCATTTTCTATTTCACATATAAATTCATGCATCCCTTTATATGAAGTTTTATTTCCATTGTATATTGCATTATTTGAATAAAATAATGTGTAAGTTTTAGATATTTTATTTTTCTGTTCTAAACATATTGAAGGATGTGTAAAGAAAAATACAAATCACTAGTACAAAAGTATATGTGTAAAGGCATATATTTTATATGATCAATTTCAGTATATGTTTTATATTAGATGGCTTCCAAGCTAGAAGGCAATCTTAATTAAAAAAGTGAAAAGAAAAATAGCTAGCTAGCTTAATAGCTATTTTGACAGAATATTCAAGTAATTAAAGTAAAAATTATATAGTGGCCATCACAGGTAAAATATCTTACCTGTTTATACTTATGCTGTTATATTGGTCTATGTACTATCTGTACTGTTAGAAAGGTTTAACAAATAATTATTTGTTGAAGGAAACCTTGTAAATTGAAGTGGATGAAATATTTACTCCTTCCCTAACAAAAAGTTTTGTTGTCACCACAGTCTTAACTGAACTTCCAAGGCCTCCTTTGAATTTATTTAGTTATCATTTGGACATGGATTCTAAAAGTAGCATTTTTTTTATAGGTTATTCTATTTATGTATATCTCTGGAATTGAAAATTGACTTTCTTGAAACAGTGTCTTTGTATCCAAGTGTAATATATATAGTTGTCTTTTTAAGGCTTCCTAAACAAAGATCATCCATAGTCTCTCAAGTTTATAAAACATATCTTGGAACATCGTCATTTAGTTCTTTTACTTATGAAGTGTGGCAAAAGCTACAAATAGATTTTTGTCAACAACTATTTTCCTATGGAATATAACTTGGCATTCAATTAATAAAAAAGCACAGTGGAGGAGTTTCCATATATTGCAGTTAAATCTACTCCGGATCATATCCTTCCATCTTATAAAAGTGTATACATAGAAAATATAGTCATTGATGTACCCTAGAAAGGTCATGATATATTCTTTTCTACTCTAGGCACAAGGCCCGAAATTGTTGGGGAGAGGGCCAGTTGATTAGATTGACCCCAGTATGCAACTGGTACTTAATTTATCATCCCCCAAAAAGATGAAAGGCAAAGTTGACTTTGGCAGAATTTGAACTCAGAATGTAAAGGCAGGCAAAATACTTCTAAGCATTTCATCCAGTGTGCTAACGTTTCTGCCAGCTCACCGCCTTAAAGGTCATGATATATTGATATGGAACTAAAACAACACATAGCTAATTAAATTTTGCCACTACTCCTCATGTCTTCAATTCCAATCTCAGTAAAGTGAAGACAAGGATATTTAAAGTTTCTAATGTAATAGATTATTTTGGTTGGACATGGCCAGTTTAAATGCTAAAGGATTAAACATATTACTGTCAGTTCTCCCCACTCTATATTTCGTAGACAAAGTGTTTACTCATGAATTTCTCTGTTGTTTTCAAATTAGAAATTATATAACTAGATAAAGTCGAAAGGAGTTGTGGAAGAGAATGATGTAGAAAAATCAAGGCTGGAAAAATACATTCTTCATTGTGCTGAGGATGTTGAAACTTGTAAATAACAGTGGACTTTGATTAGGATATCTTTGATTTCCATTGTCACAGGCTAAATAAAGGATAAGGAATAATTTCAATTTTTTTTTATTTATGGGAGATGGTATATTTAAGATAAAATTCTATTATTTATTTATTTATTTTTGGGGGGTTTTATCTTCATACATATTCATATAAAATATTATTTAAACAAAATCAAATAAATTGTTCATTATCTTTCTGCAGCAAATATTGATAAATAAAATTTCATTTCCAGACCAACCTCAATATTTTACTTCTCTTTTATTTATCACTTGAGCAATCTTTCATTCTTACCGTAATCATATATTTAAAATATCTTCGGTTTTGGTTTATTTATGGGTATAGGTTTTGTTTTCTACATTTTCTTTTAAATGAAATTATTACAATATAATTTATTTTGTTTTCAATTAAGTTAATTCTAAAAGTTTATTTAAAAATCTTGTAATTACTTTGTTAATTATAAATTGCCTGCACTTAAGTGGGCTTAAATCTGAAGGGGGATTTTTATTTTTAGTCCCATTTGTAGTTATATAATAAAGGATGTGAGGAAAATTGTAAAATATCTTTGTTTTACTCATGGGACTTATCTACAACAGTTGTTTCCTGTTCTCAATATTTTGCTGTAATGAACAACATAAGAAATGTATTTAATATAATAAATATGCCTGTAGATGACTATTTAATGTGTAATAGGCCATTATGATGCATATTCTTCTTGATTTAAACTTGTATTTTATCTATGGAAGATGGATCTGAAAACATTGATTCTATCTTTAAAAAGGATGATTTCAACAATGTTTATGTCTCTCAATGAGCTGCTGAGAATATAGATTGTATCGATGGGAATTCAAGTGTGAGCTTTGTTTTATGTTCTTTGAAAATAATGTATTCTGATATTATTGTATATTTAATTTTATTCTTTAGATAGCTCATTTATTAATCAAACATTTTTGTATGTGTAAATTCTGAATTATAAGTTTTATTTTATTGAATTTATAAAATTTTTATGCCTTCAGTTTCTTGATATTTCTTTTCTACTAGAAAACCACCAACTCCTTACCTTAGCAATTCTTATCCACTGCCACCATTAGTGTCTTGTGTTGTTGCATATATTTCCAGGTTTTTAAATTTATTTCTTAATTGTCAAATAAAACTAAACTATGGATTACTTCAGTTCCTGATTTAAAATTATACTTTCTGTAACAATATGTTTCTCCATTTGGACCTCAAAATAAAGTAGTGTTTTGGATAAAAACAGAGAATATGAGAATGGTGTGTGTACATTTATATTAATTAGTAAGTTATTAACTGTGTATGTTGTATAGCTTTTAAATTGTATTGTTTTTAAAGTTTAAGTTGTGGTTTATATTTATTCCTCAACAAACAATACTAGTTACCAAGCCATACCTGTTCTTGAGTGACAGCTAAGCTTATTTATTATTGTATCTAGGGCCACCTTCAGTCATAACTGACTATTAGCCTGTGCACTTGGGAAGTTCCTCTTCAAATCACAGGAACTTTTGTAAAAGACTATCATTTGCCCATGCATACAAGTCACTTGTCTCTGCTGATATCCCTGAGAAAGGCAGGTTGATACAGCTTGGCATTGATGTCACCATAGGCATTGCTGTCAGAATGTAAAAGACCAAAACATGACACGAGACATCTTGTCTGATGCTCTAACAGGTCCACCAGTACATCATCATCATCATCATCATCATCATCGTTTAACGTCCGCTTTCCATGCTAGCATGGGTTGGACGATTTGACTGAGGACTGGTGAAACCGGATGGCAACACCAGGCTCCAATCACCCTGGATATTTTTTTATTGACCCTGGAAGCATTGAGTACACTTGAGAACCTTTGTATTGAGAGTTTTATCCTGCCACTTTCTTTTCTTAGAATTTTTCTTAGGCAGGAGGAGAGTTGGGGGTGAGGATGATGACTTGGGCTGTCCCTGCAGTCATGTAGCCAACATGTGATGACATGTCATCAGCAATGCAAGCATTTTAGGACAACGTAACTTCTAAGATATTCAAAATTGCCTGCAATTTTCAGCTCAATCCTTCAGGAGGTACTGTGTGTAGTGTTAAGATACAAACCAGTGATATGATATATCTCCATTGCTCATAACACTCACCAGCATGCCATCAGGAAATTGGTGCACCATATACATGAAGATGGGTAGACAACCATATTTGACTAAGGTTTTCCACAAACCGCCATGTCACTGTGTTAGAGGTTTTAGAGAAGTCAACAAGGGTTATATATAAGGCCTGATTCTACTCTGTGTACTTCTCTTGGGTATCTTTCTGTAAAGTTCATATCAGTAATGCTTCTTTCACGACGAAAGTCACATCTTCTGGCAGGAGATTGTTAGTTGTGAGATTATGAGTGAAGTGATTCAGGAGTTTTCTTGCCATGATTTTGCCAGCTGTTGACAAGAGGGAAATAGCTGTGTGACTATTACATATTTGTCTGTTCTTATACTGGTGAATGATTGTAGTATTTTTGAATTCATAGGGAATAATGCCTACTGATAACATCAAAGGAACTAAGTTAGTTTTCCAAAGATTGTTTCCCCATAGTTGGCTTATATTTCAGTAGGAATTCAGTCAGCACTCACTACTTTATTAAGAATGGTTCAGGTTTTAACAAAAGTGGGAGAGATGAAAAGTTGCTGAGCTACTGACAGTAATTTTTGTGATATTTCCCTATCAACAAATCATGTACTTTTGAAGATAAGTGGAATAAAAATTCTCTTACAAATAAGAGGCAGTGGTGGGAAGGACGTCTGGCTATAAAAACAATGCCTCAATAAAATGTATTTCAACTATCTGCATTATCACAAATGTGTGGTAGTTTAATTGTATTGCTGCAAAAAGACAAATATCAGTGATTCAGCTGAAACAGTATGAATTAAGATTTGATTGTAACAGTTTTGATTATTAACATACTATGTGTTAAGATAGTGAGCTGGCAGAATGGTAAACACCCCAGGCAAAATGCTGGCAGAATGGTAAACACCCCAGGCAAAATGCTGAGCAGCATTTCATCCATCTTTATGTTCTGTGTTCAAATTCTGCTGATGTCAATTTTGCCTTTCTTCCTATCGGGATTGATAAAATAAGTACCAGGTCATTGAGGTTGATGTAATTGACTTACTCCTTCCTCCGAAATTATACTATGCATTAAGGCAGCAAATGGGCAGAATCTTTAACATGCTGGTTAAAATGCTCAGTAGCATTTCATCTGTCTGCACATTCTGAGTTCAAATGTGGTTGAAGTTGACTTTGCTGTCATCCTTTCAGGGTTGATAAAATAAATACCGGTTGAGCACTAGGGTCAATATAATCGATTTATCCTTTTCCCAAAATTTGAAACCTGTATACTATGTTTTACATCAAATGACACTGGTTTTATATTTGTCTTTGTTGTTGTGCTATAGCTAGTGAAACCATGATGAAAAGTTGTTTGGTCTGATGACTTGTTGTAAGCCATTACTCTATACATATTTCAACTGGAGTTGGTTTTTGTATGGAGTAGGGAATATAATAAATCTTGCCTGTTTCATTTCAGCAACTATCCAATCTGTTGTTATATTCCTGTGGGTTCTAGTGCTCACTACATAGAGGTGGTCAAGGTAGGCTGGGTCATGACCAGTTATTGCTGTTCTTTTGTGCTTTCCTGTCACGGTGTTCCTCCTAGCATTGTTTGGACTAAATAAGCTACTGATGCTGCTTCTGTTTTATGTACATAAGCTTAGTGTATTTGGTTCGGATAAATGGATAATCTTGGGATAGCACTGTAATAATGTTCTGGAGTAGCTTGTAGTAGTAGGCATGTTATAGATAGGCACACATGACCCAAATTTATAGAATAGTCTGTATAGCTAATGGATAAACCCAGTGAATGAGACTTGAATTTAGAAGTAAAGAACTTGGAACTAAATATTATAATTCTTTTATTCTGGTTTTCTAAACAAGTTCTGGCATCTTTCCTAATGTGAAATCTGTTTATTTCCTAAATAAAAATAACCTTGTTTTAGAATGTTAACTCTGCTTGGTTGGGTTCTTGTTTTGAAAGATTTTACAGGATTCTAGAAATAAGCCTGTAAACATATATTGTTAGTTTGAAAATTACATGTCTTCATTTACTGATATGTTAATATTTGGCAGCAACCTGGATGTCTGACCGATTGAAGTGAATAAATAAAAACAATAATGATGAAACAGTTCTGTAATATCAATAATTGTAATATTAAATAAGTAGTTGAGAATTGTTATATCACTATACTATAATAAAAGGTGAGGCTGGATTTATGCTTAGGAGTCAATCTTTCTGTTTATTTTGGGGGCAGTGGGGTACTGAACAGAAGTTGTGGTTTATCTTTTTACATTCTGAGTTCAAATCTCATCATGGTCATCTTTGCCTTTCATTCGTCTCAGATCAATAAAAGTACTAAGATTGATTTAATCAACTACAACCCTCCTCTGAAATTTGTGGCTGTGTGCCAATGTGAAAAATCAATAATCAATATGTTCATTCATAGTTTGCTTATCAACATCAAAGTTTAAGACCATGGAAACAGGAAATTTGTTAAATCTCTTGAAATTTTTAATATTTTTCATTAATGTCCTAAATAACATTTTCTTGTTAAAATTATATTTTTCCTATTCAGAAATATTTACTAAAAACAAAAGCTTCTGATGATACAATTTATTTCACAAATACTTTTTATTGTTTTTTTAATTTCATTGCTATTTCTCTGTGAACTACATTGTATTGAATGACAAACTGTAGTGTATAAAATCACATATGAGGTTCTAATAGAAACTCGAAACATGTGCTTAGAGAGTTTATGTTGTTGGAAAAAGACTGCAGCAGTTAGAAGCTGGACAAACAGTCCCTGGTGAATTCATTTAACTTAATTAATAAAAAAAAAATTATTTAGTTGCTTTTCATTTTGATTAGTCAACAGATAAATCAATTGCAAATAGGAAAAATATTTTATTATTTACAATGAATGTTTTTGCATTACTCCATTGAGGTATAACACATATTCCAGAATATGTTTATTGTTTGTGGATGGAGAATGATTTAACATTTTTGAAAGATATGCCAGTAAGCCAATTTCACATTGAAATCAATGATAAATCATTGTGTGCTAATGAAAGATGGTTGGAATATTCATGAGGTCTACATTACTAATGTTTTGAAATATATCACATCACTTATATTAATTATACTCTTCCTCCTTGCCACCACTCCAAAGTTTGTGTCTTTGTATAATTTCTACTTTTAATTAAAATATATTTAAAAAATACATTAAATATTTTAGTAACTCAAGTTTATTAAAATAATCGAGAAGTATGAATTATTAGAGTGTCTGACAAAATGCCTTTTGGTATTTGTTTCTGGTCTTTATGTTCCAATTTCAAATCCTGCTGAGATCAACTTTTTCTTTTATCCTTCTGGGATTGATAAAATAAAATCTCAGTCAAGTGCTGGAGTTGGTGTAATTGGCTGTCCCCCACCTGTCAAAAATTTCTGACCTTGTATCCCAATCAGAAACAATTATTTGTAGTATGTATTCTAAAACTAAGGTGTCACATTAAAAGCATTGGTGTGGGTGCTGGTGCCATGTAAAAAACACTGGTGCTGGTGCCACATAAAAAGCCCCCAGTACATTCTGTAAAGTGGCTGATGTTAGGAAGTTGCTCCAACTAGAAATCAAACCAAAATAGACTATGGAATCTGGTGCATCCCCCGGCCATGCCAGTTCCTCTCAAGCCAGCATGGAAAACAGATGTTAATGATGATGATGTTGCAACAATATTATGGAAAGAAAATCTCAAATCAAAGACTGACTCCATATATCTTATAAATTAATGATATCTTCCCTACTGTTGCTAATTTCAGTTTAATCATTAATATCCATGGCATTTCTGATTATTGAACAATAATAATTGGCGTTTATAATCATTTAGTTAACCCAATTCATTGTTAATTAATAATTAGTGACAAGCAGTGTTAATACCAAAAGATAATTTCCATATCCAACTAACATGGATGTCTTATTAGAACACCAAATACTGCATTATTAGTCTTGAGAGATACTCTCATTTAGGCGTTTAGTGCAAATAAGCATATGCATAGATCATAGCAGATGAAATTTGTTAGTCACGGGTGCTGGAGTTCCCATATTATGTGGTTTTGGTCTTTTGGATCTCCTCAGTGGGAAGCACTGGTCACCTCATGCCAGTTAGTATTTGGTGTTCTAACAAAGCATCTATGGTAAGTTGGATATAAAGATTACCCTTTGGTATTAATTCTGCATCTGTCATTGATAATCAATTTTAATAAGCCTGCTGGCTATTTGCAACATCAGCATCTGAAAAAATGCTGAAATTCTATATATCGTGGCATCAAGATCTGACTGGCATGGTGCTTCTCACTGAGGGAGTTCAATAGACCAAAATGATGTTATGTAGTAATTCTGGTGCCCATCACAAACAAATTTCTTCTGCTACAATCTATGCATGTGCTTTTATGCATCAAGCTTCTAAAGGAGAGGATCTCTTGAGGTTAATAACAAATTGTCCGGTGTTCTAACGAGGTATCCATGTTAAATTAGATATAAAGATTACCTCATTATTGTTTCAATTGAACTGAACTCTTAGAACCAATGCTTTGCTTGAATATCACCTAACATGGTTATAAGTGTCTAAACATTGATTGCTGATAGTATTTTTTGTCAGAAATAAATCATTTTGATATTATTGGGCTGTTATAATCATTTATGGTGCAAAAATGATTGTTGTTAATTTTTTTTTGTCTTTTGTTGAATATTTTATGCAGGGATATTCATCGTCAGTTACTCTTAAACTAAAATAGTCTTGTGATATTTAATTTCCTATCTGATATTGTTATTTTGCTATTTGCTACTAAGAAATAATAATCCAATTCTTGCATCAATTTACTATATTTTACAAAACTACAGTTTCTTTTGTTTAATATTAAAAACAAATATGTGCAGGTGTTGGAATGTTCTTTGAATTTGGCTTATTTGACTGAAGTAACTAGAATGGTGTAACTAGCTTAGAATGGGAATGTCATGTTAAACCTCATTACTCATATTATCAATAGATTTTGGTTAGGACTTTGGCAGATAAATATTTTTTCTTAATATCATTGACCTGAGAAACATTGTTTTCAGTAATTATTTTCTTGGTTGACTTCTTTGCTTTTAAATTAGGCAGTAATTAGTGTTGATCTATAACTGGCATAAGTTGTATTAATCTGTTGTAGTTAGTGTTGTATGATGGCTATCTAGAACTGTGATCATTTATCAGACTGACATATTTCTTAATCACTATTGCAGCTGTGTAACTATTTAATAATTCACAAATATGTTTCCTATTCAGTGTCTGTGTTGAACATATCATCATCTACCAACACATTTCAACTTATTTAGGCTTGTTGGTTTGGTCGATTTAATTTCACTCTAATTTAATCTTGCTTTAAAGCACCATTCCCCTCTTCTTCCTCTCCCTGGAAATTACTTCTCAGAGTGTTTTTGACAATTGATATTCTTCCATATAGTTGTTGATTAATACTATCTATAGTTGTTAGTTTGGTTGCAAAATATCAGAAATATGTAATTTTTAATTCAATTGAATTTTGTATAAACCCAAACCAAAACTGAATGTTCAAAACTGCCCATAGCATATTTGTTCCCACCTACTACCTTTGTTGCAGTCTGTTTCTCCTATCTTACATTCCTTTGCCATCTCTGTCTCTATGGCTACAGCTGCCATTGGCATATTCTTAGCCAGACTTATCTTATAACATCCACAAGATTACTAGTTTCGATTCAATATTGCTATATCTGCTAGGATACACTGCACAGTTTCATTTAATTATTTAGGAAGATTGTTTACTTTTTCATTTTTGTTCTCAGAAATTAAAAAAAAAAAGTGTAGCTCTATATTTCATTTTACCTTTTCTGTTTTTTTTTAGTTTTGAATTATTTTCAGTTTTATTTTATATTTTTAAAATATTTGTTTCAAATTTTAATTTAATTTTTTTGTTGCTTTTCTGAAAAGTGAATGTGCTGCGAGAGGAAAGCCATGCTTTATTGTAATCTGAAGTATGGTTCATAAAGTTTAGTCACTTTCATGGCCTGTTTTCAAGGAATTGCCAGCCGTTCTGCTATCTATAAGATGAAGATTTAATAAAGTAAAATTCTGTATATATTTTTTTTATGTGATACCTTTAAGGTTTTAAAAGTCTTCAAAATAAATGAATAAATAAACAATTGCAGTGGGTTATAAGCAAATAATGCAAAAATGAAATTAAGAAACAGAGAAAGAAGAAAAATGGAATCCTAAGTATTTCTTTAATAATTTTAGTGAAGGAAAGAAATACATATAAAAAAAAAATTTAAATTATATATTTCTTTTACATTAGATTACATCATTATATTTTAAGGTATGCCAGAAGCTAGCCATTTTGATTTATTTTTCATATTTAGAAATTAATAAGTTTACTAATAAATTGACAGGCCTGAGTTTGAATGCAATCATGTTTAATTAAAGCATCTCTGTAAACTTTCTCTCTTTTGTCTTCATTGCATTGGTGCAATTCACACACAAATGCACATAGAATATAAGAATAACGATTCTTTTGTCATATTGCAGAAATACATTTTTGCTGACTTCCTTTACCTGTACTTTTTGACTTCTATCTAATGAGAATTTCAACATGGTACTTCATTCTTCCTCTAGCTATTAATGAAATAGATAACTAACACACTCTTATTTTATGACGTCTCTATAATTACAAAAGATTGTGATGATGAATATATTAATGGTTTGCTGGCATATTTTTGAGAAGGATGACACTCACTGGAATATTTGAGCTATTTTACAGACTGGTCATGCTCCCCCGCCATCCACACACACACACGCACTGTGTACGTTGAAACATGTAAATGTTTTGTTAATGGGAGACACTAAAGAAACAATTGTTATGTTGAAGTACATGATAATATGTTTCTGAAATGTGTATGAGTTGTTGATTTTGAAATGGCCATAGTCTTTGATAGCTTCATGTTGAGGGACAAACATTTCATTGGGTTAATAATATATGAAATTACTTCCACTCAGTTGCTTGATTTTTTGTGCACATAGTTATTTAGATGAAGTTTTAACCATCCAATAACATAGAAATTAATTCAACTTAAAACTGTTTGCAGAAAAACCTCTTAGCAAAAGAGAAATGAATGTACTCTGTGTAAAGCTGATTTTTCTGCAAAAAATTTAGAAGAATGAAAAATAAAGACAAAATGAGATGTTAAATAGTCTTTACTTACATGAGCATTGCAATAGTATACTAAAACAGCCTATAAATGGTGTGACTTTTAACCTGAAATGTATCTTATTGTTAATGGCATAGTATTCATTTCTTTTTCTTTGATTGTTACTTAGTTGCTAGTCTTTTGTTTCTAATTTAGAATTACGGTAACTATATTTCCAGATTTTCATATCACGTCAACTAAATTCAAAATTAGTCTGATTGTTTCCGTTTAGGAAAACCCCAAGCTCTGCTGCTGTTATCAAGATTAAGCATGAATTTGAAATTTTGACCTCAAACTTATTTCTGTTGAAAGACAAAACTTTTTTCATGATAGTTTCTTTTGTTATCCTCACTCACAGCATTTTTTCCTCCCCATTTATGTGGAAACCTTTATGAAATTTTAATTGTGTCTTTGTTGTTTTGGTGAAACTGAAGAGTCAAAAATACAAATGAAAAGAAAGAAAAAAAAAGATGTATTGAATGACAATTACTGAAAATAGATATGAAAAATAAGAGTGAAAAACTTTATTCCTGGAAAAGATAAGAAAGCTTTTGGTAAAAAACACATTTCAGGCTTTTTAATGAAAGAATAGAGGGAAATATTGCTTAAAAAAAAAAAGCCAGTGTTGTAAAAGTTGAGGAGTAAACAAAAGTTAAGAGATATTCAATAGTGATGCAAGACTAATGTATATAACTCAGTTTAAAACTTCAATCAATTTGTTATATATACCTCCCTTTGTCTCCACTAAGTTTTTTCCTGAATTTCTGTCAGTGATCTGAAGCTTTTAATATATCCCCTTTCTTTGTCTTTTTACCATTCTGCCTTCTCTCTTATCAAGTCCAAAGAAAAGATTAACCACCTGACTATTTGTTTCAAATGCTTATCAGTTCTAGTTTGTTATTATGTCTTATTTTTGGTTGTTTTCTCTAAGTTATCATTACTCTGAGATTGCAGTGTTATTGAATTGCAGTGGAGTGAACGGTGCACACAAATGCAATGCAAAGAGAGAATACCATTGTTTGATAATGGTAAATCAAAATAAAACTTCATGAACCTGGAATTGAAGGAAGAAGAAAAAATTCAACTGTATTGAATAAATAAATCTTTTGAGCTAAAATAATTTTTAATGTGAAAAGTAAAGAATTTCATTAAGCTTTTATAAAGAGGATATAAATAAATCTGATTATAGAATTTCTAAGCAGGAGACTCCAGCTTGGTCAGATAATATTACCATTGCATTTTCTTCTACACAACATGAAATAATAATTGTATGAATTATTTGTCAGCAGCAAGGTGTGGCTGTGATAAGAAGTTTGCTTCCCAACCACATGGTTCTGGGTTCAAACCCCACTGCCCTGCACCTTGGGCAAATGTTTTCTACTATAACCTTGGGCTGACTAAAACCTTGTGTGTGGATTTGGTAAATGGAAACTGAAAGAGACTTGTTATGTGCATGTGTGTGTGTCTGTGCATGTGTTTGTCCTCTACTACTGCTTGACAACCTGTATTAATGTGCTAATATCCATGTAACATAGTGGCTCAGCAAAAGAGACTGATAGAATATATGCCAGGCTTTACAAAAAAAAAAAAAAAAGTAAGTATTGGGATCAGTAATTTTGACTAAAATTGTTCCAAGGTGGTGCTTCAGCATGGCCGCAGTCCAATGAATGAAACAAGTAAAAAAAGGAAAGATAAAAGTGTTTATTTTATCGAATCTTTTGCAGAACTTGTTTTAATGCCATATCCTACCAACACCCTTTTGACATGTTCATTTTATTATTATTATTCTTTTTTTTTTTCCTGCTTTCTAATCTCACTGTAATAAGCATTTTTAATCAGCCACTTCATCAAAACTTTGCAAGGCTGTTAGGCTCCTTAATGCATTTGTGGCCATATTTCTATTGTATATGTTTTTCAATTAATTTCAATTAATTTTGAAAATAATGAAGACATTGGAGGGATTTGATAAACTAACTGTCAACATTAAGCTGGTGTTTGTGTTGAAAATTTCTTATATGAAGGCTTGTTGTAAGGTTTTTAATTTGAATATGAAAACTTCAAAATAGAAGATTTTTCTATCCCTGAACTTAGAGGGTCTCAGGTGTGTTGGCATCAAAAAGATTATGGAAATAAATATATGAAATATAGCTGTTGCAGTATTTTGGTAAGGAATGGTACTAGGTACTTAATAGTTTTGGAACAAAACAAATCAATGTCCCTCCTAATTTTTCTTCTTTTTCTCTTGTACATTACATACATGAATGCAGATATGTATTATATCAAAGTACATGTTTATTTATATTTGGATAGCATTGGTCTGAGGATGTAAGCAGTAATAACTTTAATATACTTCAATAATATGACGTGAACGTAAATATAAAAAGAAGAGGTAATAGGTGATGCTATATAAGCACCCGGTGTTCAGAAGTGATAACAATTTTTAAGATATTTAAGTTAAATATAACTTATGTTTAACAGTTAAAAAAAAATGTATGCATGAAATGAATATATGGCTGAAATGGTTTGCATCTTGTGAATAGATGAAATCAACTTATTGAATAAACAATGGATATTCTTCTTTTGATTATGAGCAAAACAAGACAAAAATTGACTGTTTTCAGTAAGCACAACTAATGGTTTTCATATTACAACAATTGTTTCAAGTGGATTTCTGTATGTAAAATTATCATGAGAGAAAAAAGAAAAAAAGAACAGCAGGATGTACTTTTGATCACAAACATAACATAACAAATGGTCCAATTCTTATTAGTACAACTTGTCTGCTTGGTATATTTATTCATTTATTACTATCTTCAGTTTCTTCAACAAAATAAATCAAATCAGCAGTAGAAAATACCATGGCCACCAGGAGATTGTACTTGTATTCGCAAAGCTTTTTGCTAAGTCAAAATATTTTTCCAATAAGGCAAAGCTATATAGTCTTAAATGCTTAGAAGTGACACCTGTTTTATGTATCTTTCTGTCTATATCTATCAATCAGTCAAACTTGAAATGTATTTTGTAGTGTATGACCCATCAGATGTGTTTCCTATAGACTAAGTCTTGTTTCATTCATAATCAGCAGAACAATATTCCACTGTTAGGTTTGTCCAAAAAGTCATCTTCATCTATATATAAGAAGAGAGTCAGTTCAAGCATAAACCTATTTAGTCACAAAATTTAATGTGGCAGACATGAGTTTTCTGTGTGTGCATACATACATGCTTATGTGTTTATATATATATATATATATATATATATATATATATATATATATATGCGTATATATGTGTTTGCATATATATGTATGTGTGTGTATGTGTGTCTCCATGCATGCACACACATATGCACACATAGAGATTTGGTTGATTTGAATTCATTCACAGAACTCTCAGCTCTCCAGTCACTTTTGTAACTTTCTGCCAATTAAATATATGAAAAAAATTGTTTTAACTTCTGTATTATTATCTGCAGACATATACCTATGCGTGTAAGCACACATGTACCAGTGGCCCCAAAATTTCTTCAATTGCTGTCATCATTTTAATCTTAGAATACATTTTGTCTCCAAAATTTAATTGTTTAGGCTGAATATTATTGATTATAAATATACTGGTCAACAACTTTGTGATTACTGGTCATGTTCAAGACTAGTAGCTCTATTTACAACCTTGTATGTAGGAGACTCTATCTGTTTGTCAGTTGGTTACTAAGTCAAGTGATCCTACTTACCGATATGAATACTCAAATACTGTAAAAAAATTAGTTTATATTACTTGTAAATAAGATCTAATTTATGATTCTCATTTATTGTTTGTGGTCATTCTGGAGTATTGTCAGTATGAACTTTTGGGAAATGTAAGCAATAAGAGTTGAATAGGATATAATTACATGCAACAGAACAGGTCATCAAAATCTTATGGTAGAAACACACACACACACACACACTAGTAAAAAACTTATTCTCAAGTTTACCCAACCAATGCCATATTGGCTCATCTTGCTTAGCATATTTCAAGCAATTTGTTTTTCAAGTTCTTTGTAACTATATTAACTGGCCTGAGATGTATTCTCCACACCCAGAACACCATGTATTTTAAATTTTAATGTGAAATTTCCCCTAAATTGATAAGCTAGTTTCATCTGATACTAGTTGACTATAACTTTGTATTTTGTTCCTCTCTCACACATCAGTATATATGCATTAACAATATATACAAATAAAAAGAAAGACTAACCACATATGCCAGTTGATGTATATTTTACTTGTATAATTAGTATAAGTCAGCAAAATTTTCCTTCTTCATATATTTATTGCAAAGTTTGACACCATTGGGGAAAACAATTTTCTCCAGCTTCAAGTCTCTGTCATCTGTTGGCATGTCACTTCTAATTTGCACTTATAGACAAGAGCATAGCATTCCTCTTATTGTGATAACAAGGATCTCTCTCTCTCTCTCTCTCTCTCTCTCCCCCCCTCTCTCCCTCCCCTCTCTCCCTCCCCTCTCTCTCTGTACTGTTTACAGTCATCACTTTTTAAATCTATTTTATTAATATCTCTTAGCATTCTCTTTCTGTTTGCTTGTACTCTGCAACTGATGACTTTTTCTGATTCTTCCAAAATTTTTACGAATAAATCTAAATAGGGAAAAAGAAAAAAATGCAGTAAACATGACATTGTAGACTCCATCAAGTCTATTATGAATCTGCCTACCTGGTTGCAACAGATTTCACTGTGCAAACATTCTCTCCCATGAACAGAAAATATTTGTAATCAATAGAGAAAAATTATTTTGCACAATATATTTTAATTAGCATAGCATTAAAACAATGTGTGTATTTATCCGACAATCATAACCCCAATAACAAAAGCATATCGGTATGTATATTTGCAACTCTGTGGTTATATTCAAATATAGTTTGTAGTATTGGGACTTAGAACCTGTGTTCATGTTTTGTATTATATTCTTACATACATTCCTAATCTTTGTTATAGGAGAGGCGTGAGCGAGAGCAGCAAGAACTTGAAAATGCAAAAGAAATAGCTGATGAAGATTTTGACGGTTTTCCCTGAAGAGTCAGGTATATTTTCCCTGAAGATTTTGGAACAATGTTTCTGTATAACTATTATGATTATTTTTTTATTCCTATTA
>NC_142943.1:18168901-18188901 GCF_046866305.1 Octopus bimaculoides
TTACTTTGCAGCCATTTTCACCTCATTTGTGTCATCAAACCATTGTCACCAAAAACCCTCCTTCATTGAACCAAACTGTTGCCAGGCACTCGATCTAGGCTACATGATAAGTAGGGGACCACTGACCAGCCCAATTTACTAATTGCCTGATGTGTTGCCAATGATGTGTATGTGGTCATGCGTTATCCTGGTGTATGTAGAATGTTTTCAGGTTCTTATTGAATCTCTTCCGCCCAATGGCTTCTCTAAGCTTTTTTAGTGTTTCAATGCATCACTTGCTGTTTATGGTACAATTATGTTCTATAAAATCAAGGAGAGCAATAATTCCCACCCTAACCCCACAAAAAGAAAATGCCACCAGGAAATGTTGTGGTTCACACCCAACTTTTCGCTAAATGTAAAATCCTGTGTAGATAAGATGTTTCTTAGGTTAGTGGATAAGTTCTGGAAAATATTTAATAGACGTATCTTAAAAGTATTTTTTAGCTGTGTACCTAGTTTAAAGAAAATAATAGGTAGGTACATATCTGAGATAGAGGCTGGATATTCATGTAGAAGTAACACTTCATGTTCACTAAATGGCCAATGCTACACAGAGACCATTGTTTATGAGGCAAAGGAAGTGATGTTAAAGGATCAGGTTTAACTACCATAAGACCTTTTAATATCCAGGAGAGGCGAAATCTCACAGCCCTAGTTGAGCAGGTGTGGTTGTTGAAGAAAAATCCCACGAATTACAGTGTCAACTATAAAGTGCTGGAGAGGTGTAAGCCTTACTTCGACAGCAGGAAGTGCAGACTATGCCTGATAAAGAAAAGAACTATAATAAAGAATTCTCTTCATCAAAATACCTACCTAAACTGCAAAAGCACAGCTTACTGATTATGCCTACATTTTATTGGATACTAGCAGACTGCGTGGAGGCGCAATGGCCCAGTGGTTAGGGCAGCGGACTCGCGGTCATAGGATCGAGCGAAAACACCTAAAGCTCCACGAGACTCCGGCAGGGGATGGTGGCGAACCCTGCTGTACACTTTCACTACAACTTTCTCTCACTCTTACTTCCTGTTTCTGTTGTGCCTGTAATTCAAAGGGTCAGCCTTGTCACACTGTGTCACACTGAACATCCCCGAGAACTACGTTAAGGGTACACGTGTCTGTGGGGTGCTCAGCCACTTGCACGTTAATTTCACGAGCAGGCTGTTCCGTTGATCGGATCAACTGGAACCCTCGACGTCGTAAGCGACAGAGTGCCAACAACAACAGCAGACTGCATCAAAAAATTAGTTAATGTTTGAGCTTCCGCCATCACATCTCAGTTCTGAACAATGTTTATCACAGCCAAGTTTCCAACTTATTAATACAAACATACATCTATATATATATATATATCCATACATAATTTTTAGGTTGGATACTCACCTACTGCCATCCTACTGTCCCTCTCGTACACACATAATCTCATCACTAAGCTGAAGACTGATTTTACAGATAGTTACCCATTACACCGTGAAGGCATCCTGAAATGTGTGCAAGGGACATAACTCTCAATGAATTCCCCTGTGAACCTCTTTCACAAGGTTTTTTTTTCTTTTTCTTTTCTTTTTTTTTGTCACTGCTCTCATAAAATGGATGTGAAATTTCCTGACCTTCAGCAGCAGAAAGCTGTTGCCATATTTTTCACAGCAGCCCTTCTGATGAATGTCACCTTAGGTTCTCATCTAATTTGTGTGTTTGAAACCATATTTATCTCAGCACATTGTTTTGGAATTTAAAATATTTCATAATCTCTTTTGTCACAATTGGAACACTTGTGAAGCTATTTATCTTTATTGAGTCAGATGGGAAGTATGAAGTGCTCATAGCCATTGCAAATTGATACAGACTTGAGCTAAGATGGTACAGTTTGTAAGTTCTGATGGGCAGAGGTTACTGTAGTATCTATATATAAGTGGCAGCTACATTATTTGATGTGTGGTGGTGGTGGGTTGCTGAAAAGCTCCTGGCTTTAAAAGCATTGCGTAAGGTCTGGCTGGAGGCCCAACCTTCCGAGTTCTTTTACAGAGCTTAGAAAAACTGAAGGACTGCTACAAAAAGTGCTTGAGCTAAGTGCTTGACCACTGCAAAAAAGGGCATATGTTGAAAAAAATCATAACTAACTGATCCGCCTGTATTTTCTTTTACCCAGAGCCAGGAACTTTTCAGCACCCCTCTGAACAGCACTCTTTAAATGAGTCGCTGTTTATATATTATAAAAAGCAAACAATAGGTGCTGACATGGTTATGTGGTTAAGTTTGTTTCACAACCACATGGTCTCTGATTCAGTTCTATTGTGTGGCACTTTTCTACTATAGTCTAAGGCTTATTGATGCTTTGTCAATGAAATTGGTAAACAGAAACTCTGTGGAAGGTGCTGTGTGTGTGTGTGTGTGTCTCTGCCTTTATATGTTAGGCACTGTATGAAAACCAGTATCTGTGTTTATGTACCTTAAGTTAGCATTGTGATAAACAAATACTTCTAAAATAAGGATTTAGAAATAAGTATTGGGGTTGACATGATTGACTGAAGACCCTTTAAAGCAGTTCTTCAACATGGTAACTGTCTTATGACAAAAGTAAATAAAAAGCATAAAAGGTTACAGTTTTGTCTAGACTCTCTCAAGACATCTTCTCTAGTTTTACAACTGGTTGATTACATTGCAATAAACTGTTTCTTCAATAAGTTTACTTTTCTTGGTCAGTCTTCTTTGGCATTGGTTGAAAGCTGGCTTCCTAAACAACATTTATAGTTTCTCTAATTTTTGCCCTCTATTTTGGGTTTTTCTTTTAGCCTCCCTCAATTCAGCTTGGTCTCACATTCTTCTCTAGGTTTGTGTTCATAAGTTTGTGTTCATTAAGTTGCTTTTTGGATAAAAAAATTGAACTGACTGCCTGTTCCACCTGAATTTCATTAGCACAAACAGAAACAATCCTTGAGTTGCATTCTTTGAACAGTTAACATACTACAGATAGAATAAAGATAAAACAACTGTATTTTAATTCTTATAGAACTCTATATTGTTTAGAGTTATATGTATAAGAATTATTTTATTCATTGCAAACAATTGGTCTTCAATCAGCTAATAAAAAATGTTTCTATCATTTAACTAATGACATATTTATCAAAGAATTATATTTTGTTCAAATTAATCTTGAGAGAGAGAGAGAGAGAGATTCCCCTCATCAAAACATAAGTGATTTTATTTTCTACATTTGCTTGGTTGGAAAAAATTTGTTCAAAGCACAGCAAAACATTGAGTAATTTAGATAAATGGATCAAAATTGCCAAAGATAAAAATTAGTGAAAAATAAAACAAAATCCTTTCTACTCTAAGAAAACTTGATAAACATTTTAGTTGTGGTTATCTTATTTTAGATGGGTATGAAAAATTATAAAAGCGTAAGAAATAGATTATGGAGAAAACAACCAAAATTAAGACATGATTGTTAAATAAAAGGATTTTACCAGAAACTCACTGTTTCTATGCGGTGGTAAATACCATTAATGAAAGTTTTAAGAAATATTTACTTTTATTTACTTGTTCATTTTGTTGAAGTTTATTTAGTAAGTATTTATCATCTTCATCTTCCTATTAATATCTTTCAAAACTTTATTCAGTTGTTTATTTTATATATTTTTTGAGTTTAAGAGAAAAATAAAATAAAAAAAAACACAAGCAAACAAAAGGATATACTGCAACTGAATATTTAACCAAAGGAATTTGTAATTTTTTTCTTGTGTTTGTTTATTATTTTGTGAACAGCTGTAAGCAATCTTGAATATATTTTATAGAGGTTGCAATTTACCCGTTATTAGAAATTCCATTCATATTATTTTAGCAAACAATTCTCTGATTATGAGTCTGAAGCAAAACTTTTTCAAGTTACAAGTATGATTTGGTGTAAGAAACTAAACCTGATAAGGTGAAGAACTGATGATGTCATCTTCCTCTTGTGGACATGCCCTAATTCTTGTTGTTGAGCCTAAAATTTACTAGGACCAACAAAACTCATGGTTAACTCTTACATTCCTGTATTGCTTTCTCTATATAGCTCTTCTAATCTTGTTAAAAACTAGAAATTTTGATGAAATGCAGTTAGTCCAGTATAAAAATCACAAAAATATAGCTACTGCGTGAATCAATGAAATTTAGTCATAGGAAGAAATGGTTATTGGTGTAGCTTGTGAATGTGGGTTTCAATTGCTGTTGTTGATTTTTATCTGTTGTCATGTCATTTTCTCCAGCCAAGATAGGTTGAATACAGCCAAGTTGATTACACGTTTTCACATATACTTACAAGATATTGATTCCTAGGCATTGATTTCCTGTCTCAGAACTGACTTTGTGCTCCAGTAGTCTCTGTAATTTGGAAGCTACACAACTCCCATTATAGAGAACATTCAGAGATATGATTTCATTTTCTCCATTCAAATGCCCACATCACTAATAAATTAATGTTATTTATTCTAATTACAATAGTTATGCTCTCCTCATAAACTCACCGGTATGCAGAGAAACAACATTTAAAATATATCAGTTAATAAAAGTGTTTTTCTCTCTTTAATCCTTATCTTTTACTAACAAAATTATTGATGCACTGATTGAATACTTAAACACTCCACTCCTGTTCAGAATTGATAAATCTTTCTGTAAATTCCATGCTGGTGTATATAGATGACACTGAAATATCACTCCCCAAGTATGAGTTCTCTTTCTCTAATTAAATCATAATGATAAATCATTAATATATACTATAACTGAATTCTAACTCACCTCTTGAGGTATTAGATATTATGAGATTCAAAAACTGAAGAAACAAAAAAAAAAAAAAAAAAAAAAGAATCCAAAGAAATTCAGCTCATAAGCTGCAAAAAATTGAATACGTATGGTGTAAATATGAGCCTCTTTCTCAAATGAGGCAAAACTTTATTTCTCTGAAAAGTGCTTATTTATTTGTTTTTGGGCCCTAATAGCAACATGCAGTTCAGGACTTGGCAACAATTGTGATTATTTGTGATACAGAACTTCAAGAGTTAAAGACATTCAGTCTTGTTTTCAGACACAGTTTATATTGGCATCCTTCCTAATCTAGAAGATGGTAGGGTGGAATATAAAGGTTGCTTTCTATTTCTAGCAGGTGAGTGACCATGTGGAGGTCTGTTTGTTGGTCTGTAACTATTATTATAAGATATATGTTATTTTGATCAGATATTCAACTAATTATGTTTTCTTTTTGTTTTAGGAGCTGAACCTTTGACTGAAGCAGTTTCATTCTACTTTCTCTCTTCATCAATGCAGCCATCATTACTGTTATAAGTTCTTCTATTAGCATTCTGCCTTAGTCATTGCACTAATACTCTTGATATTATTAATAGAAATGGTGAAACTATATCAGTTTTTAACTACTTTCTAAACTTTGACTAACTACATTTCAAGAGTTTTACAACTGTTTGATTCATTATTTAAAACATACTAAAATAGAAAATTTACCAAATTTTATAAAACTAATTTTACTTGTAATGATCATTTTATGATTAAATAAAAAATTTCTTTATGAAGTATTTTTGATTTATTGCTTTGTTTATTACCTGAAACATGAGATTTGTTGGATTCTTTGTTTGAATAGTTCTTGTTGCAGATTTATATAACATTTAAATATATATATATATATATATATATATATATATATCATCATTTAATGTCCTTTTCCCCCATGACTTGACATCACTTGAAGAACTTTAATCAAATGAACCAACCCTCGTTTTCTTTGTTCTTTTTAAGCTTTGTACTTATTCCATTGATCTCTTTTGCTGAACAGCTAAGTTCAGCAATACCAGTTGTCAAGCAGACAGACAAACACACACGCACGATGGGTTTCTTTCTTGTATCTTCCATCTTTTACTCATGCCAGTCATTAGACTGCATCCATGCTGGGGCACTGCCTTGAATAATTTTTAGTTGACTGAATCGACCCCGGTACTTTTTTTTTAAGGCCTGGTATTGGTCTCTTTTTGCCAATCTGCTAAGTTATGGAAACATACATGCACTGACATTGGTTATCAAGTGGTGGTGGGGGATAAATGTGTGCGCGTACACACACATATATAAGACGGGCTTCTTTCAGTTTCTGTTTTTCTGTCTATCAAATCCACTCACAAGGTCTTAGTTGCTTGAAGGCTGTAGTAGAAGACATTTGCACAAGGTGCCATGCAGTGGGAGTGATCCCAGAACCATATGATTAGGAAGCAAGCTTCTTACCACACAGCCACACCTGCGCCTAGTTTGTTTTTTTAATAACAGTCCATCCTTGATCAGCATAATTCCTTTCCATATGGTCAGACAGGAGCATGAGTGTAAACCATTTGTGCTCTGTGTTAGAGTACTTGCATATACCCAGCAGCATTTAGTACTTTGTTTTTTTAAAATGTAAAAGACAGACAATTTGCACTGGACTTTATAAATACATCGTCATCATCATTTAGCGTCCATTTTCCATGCTGCTATGGGTTAGACAGTTTGACTGGAGCTGGTAAGCAGGGGGGCTTTACCAGGCTCTTGTCTGATTTGGCTGGTTTCTATGGCTGGATGCCCTTCCTAACATCAACCTCTTCAAGAGTGTAGTGGATGCCTTTTGTGTGTCACCGGCACTAGCCATGGCTATTATTTCATTTAGCTTGACATGTCTTCTCAAGCAGAGCAAACCACCAAAGGTCTTGATCACTTGTCATCACCTCTGTGAAATTCAACATCCAAAGATCATGCTTCACCACCTGGTTCCACGCCTTCCTGGCTCTACCTCTTCCACAGGTTCCCTTCTCAGTTAGAGATCAGTACTTCTTTACACAGTTGTCCTTGCCCATACATTTGCATATACACAAATATACTGTAAAAATATGAAAAAGAAAATGGAATTCATGTGACTCATTATTCAGAACCACTAATATTATTTCGACCCATCATGCACCAGTACCTAGCAGGTGAGATGCTGTACAAAGAATTGTGATGCATCGTAGGTGCAAATGTATCTCTTCAAATGATTTTTCAAAAAGTATCTCGTTTTTTATTTATTGTGCTGCTTATTTCTATAACATTTTGGTAATTGTAATGCACTGAGTTTCCTTAAGGAACAAAGATATAATGAAGAAACCTCATATAAGCAATAAAATAAAAGCATACGGGGATAAAAGAATAAGGAATCAAAAATTAAATAAATGAAACAATAATAAAATGCAATACACCAATAAATAAAATGCAATACACCAATAAATGATAAAATGTAATCAGGTAGTAAAATTCTGTGAACAGGCTTCAAACAACACACTACAGCTTGTATACCCAGATATATAAACTCATTACAAATGCATTGTATATATGTGTGTGCTTATGTATGCATGTGTGAATGTGTATACATTTGTGTGTCTATTATATGGGTGGAATTCTGGTTTAAGTATCCCATATAAACCCTCATAACTTTATATTTTGGAATTTGAGAAAAATTTTGCGAATTTGTGTTCTACACATGGGAATCCATACCATTATGCATAAAAAAAAAATGTTTCAAAATATTTTAACCTCCTCCCATCATAAATCCTAAAAATTCCACTCTTTTATGAATTAAAAAATAGAGCTTAAAATACAGACAGTATGAATTTTTGCTTATTGGGTGCATCATCATTCCATTCAATGTGTTTATGGGGAGAAAAATATTGAAAAACGTCAATACATGTCTGAGTGACAAAGAAACGTAGAAGGTAGGTGGTCGTGAGATGTACTAAAAATAACAGTTGAATCACCCTTAAATCAAATATACAATTTTTTTGCATAATCATATGGATTCCCATGTGTAGAACATAAATTCCCCAAAATTTTTTGAAAATTAACCCCCCCCCCCCAAGTCATGAGGAATTTTTGTGGGGTACGCAGAATTCTGCGTTTATGTATATATGTGTGTCATATACATATACCGACTCTATATTTGCTGTCACCTAATTGCAACACTGATTCCTGGTTGATTACTTTCCATCTTTCACCCACTCAGTCATCTCTATTACTCGTGTCCGTCCTTTGCGTACCCATCCTCCACTGCTACTTATGAAGCTTACAAACTATGAATGGTCGCCCTGCCTGCCTCTACTATCCATCTCCATGGTTATATATCAGACACCTGTACAGGTATCTATGTCTTTCCTCCTCTATCCATCTCCCCATTTCAATCTTCCACTCTTTCTTTCAAAACTCTCATCTCACAACTTGTGATGCCCACTTGCTCGTTGGCCCATTGCTTTGCCGTCCACCACTCCCCTGCGTTTCCCCTACCTCTGTCCTCTCTCCACAGTTTCTCCGTAACCACAACACCTTATTTCTCCCTCTCAGGCCTGCCTCCCACCACCCGTACACCTCGCTTCCTTTCTCTGAATCCACCCTCCCTCTGTTACATTCATCTAATTTCTCTCTAATGTTAATTTTTCCTCATATCTTCCACCTATGCTCACCTTTATAATGTTCGATAGCCATTGACCCCCCCCCCCCCCTCCGCCCATCCCACCACAACCACTCCATCATCCTTATCACTCTATCTCTCCGTTTTTCCCTGATGCTAGTCTCTTCCCTTTCCATTGGTCTTCTATACCCTACTCTTCCAATCGTGTCTCCTCTGCTTCATCACCTTCTCACAGTTATAAATCTGTTCCCATTACTGGTAAATAGCCTTTTGATTCTCCGATGGTTCTTGTGTTCAGTGTTATCTTGTTGAGGGATGGGCGTCACGGGTCTCAAATCACTTATTCCTTTGCAGGCAAGACAAAGGCACCGATTTTTCAACCAAGTCTAAGTTGTGAATCTCTCTTGTTGATTAATCTTTTATCTTTTACGTGTTTCAGTCATTTGACTGTCGCCTTTCCGAAGCACCGCCGTGAAGAATTGTTAGTGGAATCGATACCAGTCCTTTTTTTCTTTTTAAGCCTGGTACTTATTCCATTGGGGATGTAAACATACCATCACCGGTTGTCAAGTGGTGATTACACACACACACACACACGTGACGGGATTTTTTCAGTTTCCGTCTACTAAATCCATTCACAAGGCTTTGGCCAGGGTTATAGTAAAAGACACCTGCACAAAGTCTCGTGCTGCGGGGCTGAACCCAGAACCATGTGGTTGGGAAGCAAACTTCTTACCACAGTCACACCTAACTCAGTTGCTTTACTTTTCCTTCAATCCTCTCAGCTTCCATTGATGACCGCAATGCCTTTATGTACAGCCTTGTCATACATTGTGTTACTCTGTTTCTACCTGAAGATGATGTTAAGGGTATATGTGTCTGGGATACTCAGCCACTTACTTAGTAATTCAGGTACAAGATATTCAGTTGATCAAACAACCGAATCCTTGTTGTTGAGCGACGGAGATCCACCAACACAAATATTCCTTTTCTGTTTTTTAACCCCTTAGCATTTAAACCAGCCATATCTGACCTGTTTTATATTCAAACCAGCCACATCCAACATCTCACACCTACCCTACAATGTCATTTTGAAAATAAACAATCACATCATTGAGATTTCAAAGCTATGAGATAATGCATGATTAATCCAAAACAATGTGAATAAACAAGCATTACATTTGACAGAGTAATCTGAATGCTAAAGGCTCAAACTGGATACTCTGTGGATACCGCATTTCTTAATTGATCAAATTAACCCCTTGAGTAAGTTTGACTCAATTTTTTGCTGAATCGTTAAGTTACGGAGACATAAAGCAAGCACACACATAACCCACCTCTCCCCATACAAATATTACCTGCCCCTGAGGTATGATATAATTGTAAAGACTATTTACAATGCTATCCGCAGAAGGACTGCCCTGACGAATACATCAAAGGCATGTCAGAACCAGCAGGTATTCACACCTTTAAAAACAAAGAATACTGGCGGAACACCCCATAAAAATAACAATTCAGTGCAAACATAACATACCTGATATTCTTCTGTGGGACGGAACAAAAGTCATGCACTGTTGCAGAGGTCAGATGCCCAGCAGATGTAAATGTACAATCAAAAGTCCAAGGAAAAGAGAACATTTATGGCGAATTAATGTACCTTGACTATGAATTCTCATTTGTACCTATCATCATTGGTACATTATGTTATGTACCAACAAATTTTCACAAAAACCTAGAAGCATGTGCTTTCACGAAAAAAGAGCAAAAGAAACTGACGCGGATTCCCCAAATCCAATCTATTAGTGGCACAGTGAAGATGTGTAAGACGTTAAAAAATTCTCCATCTGAGATTCTTATGTGAATAGATGCACACACTTGGGTGTTCAACCAACACAACAACTCAACCACATACAAAGGGGCTTCTTTCAGTTTCCGTCTACCAAATCCACTCCCGAGGCTATAGTAGAAGACACTTGCCCAAGGTGCCACGCAGTGGGACTGAACCCGGAACCATGTGGTTGGTAAGCAAGCTACTTACCACACAGCCACTCCTGCGCCTATATATATATATATATATATATATATATATATATATATATATATATATATATATATATATATATATATATATATATATATATATATATATATATATATATATATATATATATATATATATATATATATATATATATATATATATATATATATATATATATATATATATATATATATATATATATATATATATATATATATATATATATATATATATATATATTTATTTCAAGTTAATAAAAGAAAATGGAGAAGGAAAAATATAGTAGATACTTGGTTAAACTTGTATCACAATGGAAAAGTAACATCCCATATTATAATTAAATGACTTATTTATGTCCCTTAATCCCTTATATGTATAATTTTCAAATACATTATAGTATTTTAGCAAAATTTCAATGTATAGTATCTCCTAACATGAACTCGGTCTCCTATTAAATTATTGTTTACGTTTGAATATTTGGAAACACCGTCCTCAACTTCGTTTATTTCGTTGTTCGACACCTGAAAGTATACACCTATCCCTGAAGATATCCGGCTAAATGTGTGTTTTTTTTACATGTAAAATAGCTTGAATGCTGGTAATTCAAACCTAAAGCCGGATTGAAACATATGTAAGATTGTTTTGGTTATTTCTTTTGTTGATCCAATTCTTTTATATCCTGAATCTTATATGTATTACTTTTTCATTGTGGTACAAATAAATTTTAACCAAGTATCCACTATATTTTTTCTTCTCCATCAAAACATTATTGGACTGTGTATGCATATATATTGTGGAACTTTCTTTCAATATATTTGATAATACAATTTGGTATCCGGATTGTAATAAACAATCCCTTACGAGGAAATTAAATCCTCATTACTTGAATGGTATTTATATATTTATATGTAAAAACATAAAACTTTCAACATCAATAGAAGAGGAGCATAACCCAGTTAACTTTCTTGATGTTAATTTAGATCTACGTAGAGGTATATACAGGCCATATAATACGACCCTTAGACACATTCATGAAAATAGCAATCACCCAAAAAGTATAACTCGATCTATAGTAGAAAATATATCAATCTGCATTACTAACCCCTCAGCGAACGAGGAAGTATTTAAACTAAATGAGGACTTTTATAATTTCGCATTAGAGAAGGCAGGATATAGAGAAAAATTGAAATTCTTTAACCGTAGTGATAGTAGAAATAATATAAGCAGAGGGATGGACCATATTGACAATAATCAAAATAGTATGCATAATAGGCAAAATACCACTAACCAAACAGAACGGACAGTAGGAAGAGTTAAAGGAAGGAAATCTGTGCAATTAGAATATAACATTAGAATATAACATTAGAGTACCTAGAAACAAAAAGACGAGTACAAATTTACTTGAATATGTGCCAAATAAAATACAAAGTGGCTTAGATATATGAATTGATCTACTAAGAGGTCCCATTCAGATAGGGTAGGGAAACAACACATAAACTCTATAAATAGTAATATACAAAGAATTGACAAATATAATGTAAACAAACCCAATGCTGATAAATAGATTATACACTTTTTACAAAAAAGCTTAAGTAGAAATAGAAATACATACCTCAGTAACATGGATACCTCTAGCTATATCGAATGGTATATAATTCCCTTCAGAAGACGAATAATTTCCAATATACCAAAATTGTTTTATTCGGCATTGACTAAACATTTTCCAAAAGACAGTAAATACTATAGAATTTTTAATAAAAATAGGGTTAGACTAGCTTTCTGTAATAGCAAAAATCTAGCACAAATTATAGCAGCACACAACGATAGTAAATTTAACAGTTTTCATATGAACAATACCAATAATAGTAACCAGAATAATAATTATAGATCAATAAATAGCAACAATGTCAACATGAGCGGACAAACCATAAGTAACACAACTAGGTATCAGGATAGGAACTATAGTTTGATAGCCAATAAAATTGAAGAGACCCAGGGGAACTCCACAATTAATCTGGAAGTAATAGATGTAAATCCTAAAAAGCAAAGTACTCAGAATGTTGTCTATGTGAAAAGGACTAATAGCTTAGATGACAGACAGGAGAATATAAAAATCACATCTAGAGTAGGTGAAGTGGATAATAGTAATAGAAGTAGTAGAACTATTAAATGCGATTGTGCAAGGAACCGAGTCTGTCTGCTAAACTCTAATTGTAGGCATAAAAATATCGTATACTGATGTGAGATTACCTCAGAGAATAGAAAGTATTTCGATATTGGAGCTAGCTCATGTTATATTAAGCAGAGAATTGTCAATTGTTTAGAAGTAGGGACAAAATGAGTACTACCAGCCTTAGTAAGCTAATTTGAGCACTAAAAGATAGTTACAAAGTATTTTCAATTGCTTGGGAAATAATCAATAAAGCAAAACCTTATGGAATAGATGTGCCTTTTGTGTAGAAGAAATGTACCAAATTTTCACTTCTAAATTTACTCATAAACACTAGACAGGAATAGGCTATGAGATATTCACACAGGATTAAATATACGTTTAAATGATTTAAAGAAACATAACTTATCATCTATAGTAATTATACTAGTTAAAATAATTATTGTGATAATTAACGATATCTATGAAAATAATACTAATAAATATAATAATAACAATAATAATAATAATAATAATAATGATGATGATGATGATGATGATGATGATGATGATGATGATGATGATAATAATAATATTAATTGAGGGTGTAAACCCAAAATAAGTGAAATATCTCTGAATAAGTACTCAATACAGTAAAATGAAAATGAAAACAAAATGGTACAATTAATTGTAATATAAATAAACATTTTTAAACTACGATTCAACTGTAATATTAGTAGAGATGATTATAAGACCAGAATTCAATTCGATTTAGAAAGTAACGTTATCACCTTCAACTGAATACCAACGACGGGAGCTTGTTTGAATTAGTTCACTTAGGAAATGTCGTAATTGATGAAATTGCAGCGTCTAAAATGCATAATTACATAAAGAGCAATGTGTAGTTGGTGCGGTAGAAACATGTTGGTCATTATCATATATGCTGCAGAAAACTTTTTAATAAAATGTTTTGGATGTGAATAAATCTCCACTCTCCTCTTGATTTTCAATTATATATATATATATATATATATATATATATATATATATATATATATATATATATATATATATATATATATATATATATATATGTGCATGCATGCATGCACGAAAGCATACATGAACGAACACAGAGATGGAGTTTCTCAAAATTTCCGTTTATTAGATCGGTTCACTAGGCTCGGAGAACAGTAAGAAACACCTGCCCAAAGTGCCGCGCAATAGGGGTGCGCCTGAAAACCCGTGGTTGCGAAACGAAGTTCTTTACCAGTCACACACACACACACACACACACACGCGCTGGTGTTCTTGTGTCGGTGTGTGTGTGTCTATATATTTTAATGAGCCATTTACCTATATTTCACATGATACACCACCAAACAGGTGAATTATTTAAACCCCAAAGTATTCCTCTCAACAAATGGCTATGACGCTCCCTCACTGCTCCTGCTTGTAATCAGAGCTGCATATATCGTCAGCCACTAAGGGACATGGAACTGTAAGCAATTGACAAGCATCTGACTAGCAAATCCATGTATGTACATGATAGCATTTCCAATCAGTTAAGATCAGAAGCCTTGAGAGCCACTGCCTGCTACTGCATCAGGGCACTTATTATTATTCAGTAGTCTTACTTTTATCACGTGCTTTCCACTGCAATACTGAGCGCAGCTCTGTGTGCCTTGGGTATGTGCTGTGGTTTGTTGTGATGCTCTTATTTTTACTGCATTGAAAGTGTTTTACGTAGGATGTGTGCGGTGCTTAGGAGTGTTATCTTCCGTATGTTATATATACTTGTTAGTCCTGGTCTTTTTGTTATGTATTTGTCTGAATATTTTTTTTCAATCATACCTAATGCGCCTACTATAATAGGAATTGTTTCTGTTTTTAGACTCCACATTCGAGCTGCCTCTATCTCTAGTATTTGTATTTTGAAAGTTTCTCCGTTTCTTTTAGAGAAACATTATCATATGTTGGTATAGAAAGCATTTTTTTTCTTGGTAATCTCTGACAACAATATTCGGCAATTGACCTTAATTTATCTATCTCTGTGTATTGGCATATCCCAGAGTATGGTTGCTTTCTCATTTTCTGTACCCCTTTCTGGCGTGTGTTTATACCATCTTTTTTATGTTGCTATTCCATAGTGCTGGCATAGCTTCCAGTGTATATAGGTCCCAACTCTGTCGTGTCTGTAAATATATTCCTTCTTGGCCAGGACTGGGCAGCCTATTGTTGTTATTATTATTATTATTATTATTATTATTATTATTATTATTATTATTATTATTATTATTGAGTGAGAGAGCAGTGCATGCCATCAAAGTGACACTGGGGTAAAACTTTAACACGAAATAACTTTGAAAATAGAAGCTTTTCTCAACAACACTAAGAGTAAAAGATGTTTTATATGACACATTCTACCAGTTTGAAAATATTTAGTTACAAAAAATTAATTTATCGATCTGCCGTTGAAAGGGAAAAGATCCACCTATTGTAATAGCGCTTTTGAAATTTCTTCCCCCTCCTCTACCAAATATGGTTGAGAAGGGGAGGATGAATAACACCACTACCAGAACCAGCACCAGCAGCACAAGTACCACCAGCACCAGCACCAGCATCGGCATCGGCACCACCAGCACCACCAACACCAGCAGCAGCAGCAGCAGCTTTTTAAAATCGTCGCCTACACAGACCACAAATTTGTGATCTGTACATAGGCAAGGACCCAGACTACATAGGAAAGAACCCTACGGTCGACTTACACTACATAGGCAAGGACCCAGACTACATAGGAAAGAACCCTACGGTCGACTTAGACTACATAGGCAAGGAAGCTGAATGCATCACTCCCGGCGTGCCAAGCTTACAGTGACCGGATTAGTGAATTAGTTAAGTGACCATTAACGGGGTCAGTACTTAACAATAAATGGTGGTACGCCCTGAAAAGGGCAATTAGAATAGAATCGATAAGGTTTAGCAAAGCACTAGCGATAGGAAAAAAGAAGATAGAAGGAAAGTTAGTACTGGACTTAGAAGAGGCGCTTTGGAGAGATATTGCAACGGACGTGCTGACGGCGAGATTGGTCCTCGACCAATTCTTGAACGCTAAACACGAAGGATGCATTGTCAGAGCTAAGGCACGTGCTCTAAGAAACAAGGGAATTAAAGCCGCTCGATGGGCCTGAGTGGCGGAGGCTCAACGTGGTAACAAAGTCACAATTCGGTCTTTGGTGGGCCAAAGTGGGCGCACGGTACTTGAGCCCGAGCGGGTGTGTGCGGTATTTCAGGTGCATTTCGTCAAACTGTTTGAGATGAATGGTGGGCCGGAACGCAGGATGGACTTTAGTAACTATTTCGGCGGCATGCTACGTTTCTCGGCAGGTGGGGCAAGGCAATGCGAAGTGACAATAACAGCCGCGGAAATACGAGATGCGATGATAGGCTGCACGAGGGGCAAATCGCCTGGTTTGGCTGGTCTGCTCTACGAATGTTACTATTATATGTCAGACTTGTTTGGTGACCTCTTAGCAGATATCTACTGCAACTGGTAGCAGAACGGGAGAATTCCTAGTTCTGTGAGCCGAGGAGTGGTGGTACTACTGAGAAAAAGCCCAAACAAGGGGTATCAAATAGAAAACTTTTGGCCCGTAACGCTATCGGAACCATTTGGCACCATGCGCTTGGTCCATCAATGTGTCCCCTCTCATCTTTCCTGCATGTAATGGTTCTAGAGCCCCTACTGCGGAAACTGGAGGTGCTGATAGGCATCCCGCGCGAACTAGGACGTGGGAGAACTGAGTCGGCATACGCGGACCGCGACATAGTGTCGAACACCAAGTACACAGACCTGGTCGGCACCGCTCTAAAAGAATACGAGGCGGTAACAAGAACAAAAATTAAGCAGAAGTCAGTGGGCCTGCAACTTGGTACCTGGAAAGGCCGGTCCATGCCTTCCAATAACGTTGTGGAACGCTCAACAGAAAGACCGGTTAAATTGCTCGGGGTCTGGTTCGGTCCAGATCTCCAGATGGAGAAGAACTGGGACGAGGTGGCGAGCAGGGTAGCCAATCTCATCCAGAAATGGCTGAGAGAAAGCTATCCCTGAAAGGTCGGGCGGATGTGGCGAATGCTTACATCGCATCTATCATCTACTACCACCTCACCGTCATGCTCTGTCTCGGTTGGAGTTTGGCCAAACTGGAGCACCTACTTTTCAGCTTTTTGTGGAAGGGACGCGTTTCACTGGTCAGGCGCTCTATTTTTTGTCAACACCCGCTTAATGGAAAGCTGGGCATGCTGTGGCTACTGCTGTGTAGACATGCACTGAGGCTGCGACATCTCCAGTGCTTCCTAGACAATGAGCAAGTGTGGTCACCGTTTGTTTGATGCGATTTTCTACAGCTTGTCTTTTTGACTGAACTGCAGTCCTGGATCAAACGTAGACCGAGACAGGACGCCTGGCACCTAGAGTGCCATCAAGCGCTCACACTTCTCTGCCAGTCGGGCAATGCGGTCAGAGGAAATTCCATTATGGCTTTCTGTAGAGGGTTAGTGGCGGGTGAGACACTGAGTGTCGACAAGAATGAGTTGACTGGTCTGTTCCGGAGAACTTTTGGACAGGGGCCTATGGATAACTTCCAGAAATCCTTGGTCTGGCAGTGCTACCGGGGGGTGCTGCCTATTCAGGATGAACTCTACAGGCACAGAAGTGCAGTCAGCTGGGCTGGTCCGAGACGCGCGCAGAGCAACAAAATCGTTCTGCACGCTCTCATCCTGTGCCCGAGTATTTCTGACTTGTGAGTTTATGTCAAACGCTTGCTGTTTGTGTGTAGGACGGATTTGGCTATCGACCGAGTCCATTGTGAAGATAGCCCCACCACCTTCCTTTGGCCGGGAAGAGCAGGCTATTTTTCTTTGTGGTGGCCTTAGCGAAATGTGTTGTGTGGTGGACAAGATTGAAAAGGCTGAAGACAGATACTTTCTTCTTTGGACAAGCGTTCATCAACTTTTTAAAGTTTCATTTGAAAAGAAAAGTGAGGGTGGAGAGGGAAGTTCTGCTCTTCCCCCAGCAATTTTGTTAAAAGGAGGGTGAATTTTGCAAGAATGGCCCGAGTGAATGGGCCTACTCTAAGCATGCGCCTGTAGACAAAATGGGAAGGGAACTTACCCTGGTGGTCAGGACTGTTATGGACTTGTGGGGTTTTCACGAGCAGTCCTAGGAGGTTTCCCTCTTTCGGGGAATTTGTTGTTATATTCGATTATTGCTTTGCTATTATCATTGTTTACACGACTTTCATGTAACCCCACATTGGATTTGTTCTGTGTTGTCCATAACGCATTTTGTATGTAAACCCTTAGCGGTTAATAAAGAAATCATCGTCATCATCATCATCATCATCATCATCATAATCATCATCATTGTTATTATTATTATTATTATTATTATTATTATTATTATTATTATTATTATTGTTGTTATTATTATTGTTATTATTGTTGTTGTTGTAGTAGTTATAGTAATAGTAGTTGTTGTTATTGTTATTATTATTATTATTATTATTATTATTATTATTATTATTATTATTATTATTATTATTATTATTATTGAGTGAGAGAGCAGTGCATGCCATCAAAGTGACACTGGGGTAAAATATACGAAGCCCATTATACCCATCATGACTACCCGTCTGATAAGGGTACACCAGGCACATGCATCACAACCATATGTGCGCAACATGGTGATCTCATATCAAGATAAATAGCGCATGACCTTGCAGGTGGGGCCCAGTTAGAATTTTCTTCATGTCGAGTAGCCCATCCCACTCAAAAGGTCCTTCAATAAAGGTTGTTTGAGGATGTCGAACGAAATACCCATGTTTCCAAAGGTGAATTATCCAAATCCAAAGAATTCCTTTCAACACATGGCTATGATGCTCCCCCAATACTTCTGCTCGTGATCAGAGATGCACATGTCATCAGCCACTAAGGGACATGCTCAACTGGTTAAGGTCAAGCAACCGACAAGCAAATCTGTGGTATTGAGCAGAATATTTGCTGTAGCCCATCTTTTATACCAAGACAAAACAATGTACATGATAACACTGCCAATCAAGATGAGAAGCCAAGAAAGCCACTGCCTGGTACTGCACTTGATTTTCACCTCTCCTAATACTTGATTCCCTGCTGTCAGTTCCATTCTCCTGTATTTCATGCTATTCCATATAAGGCTCCTCATATTCTCTGCTACTCCATTCATTTCCATTGTTCTTATTATCCAGGAGTGTGGTATCATATCGTATGCTTTGTGATAGTCAACCCATGCCATGCTCAGGTTTGTATGTCTTCTGCAGTTCCTGATAATTAGATTATCAATTAAGAGCTGATCCTTCGTTCCCCAGCTCCTTTTTCGGCACTCTTTCTGTTCAGTGGGTAGCAGTCCACATCTTTGCAAGTATCTGTACAGCTGACCGGCCAAAGCACCTGACATTAGTTTCCACATTAGCGGGAAGCATGTTACTGGTTTGAAGTTGGATGCAACATTTCTCTTTTCAGGATCCTTGTCACATAACAATGTCTTTCCCTTTGTCATCCAGCTGGTTACTTCGCCTTCCTGCAAGCACTCATCTAGCTGTTGTATTATCGTTTCATGGGGCCCTCTCAGCTTCTTCATCCAATACCCTTGGACCCCAACCGGTCCTGGGCTTTTCCAATTTGAGAATTTTCGTAACTGCTTTTTATCATTTCTATAGTTATCTTTATGTCTTCTTGGACTTCTATATTTCTTAACCTATCTTGGATTTCATGCAGCCACTTCACTTCATCATTATGCTCTAAAGGTTGGTCCCAGATCCCTCTCCAGAATGCCTGTTGTTTCATCAAGGTGTTACTGCAAACACGTGGTAGACTTAGAGGCTAGTTCTTGATGTGCAGAGTCTATATTTACTCTCCTATGGTGGTCAAATGAGCTTTGACGGCCCAAGTAACCTCTGGTTGCTTTAATTTAATTCTTTATTTTTGTATGGAATTCGTTGGTTGACATGATTTTATTCGTCGACTAGTTAATGAAAAAATTGATTTCCATGATTTTCGTTACGACAAATGTTTGTTACCACAGGGTCAACTGTACTCCAAAATTACGAACACTGAATCGATGAGAAAAAAATATGGCACGATACCCATAGATAGCGAACCTGAAGAACAATAGTACACCTTTAGACAGAGAAACACTTCTCCACCTCCTCCTATATTATTTCTTCATTTCTTTTTAGCGTCTCTACATTCCTGTTATTGATATTTCATACCAGCATCCCTCACCCTACCAC
>NC_142943.1:18193901-18198901 GCF_046866305.1 Octopus bimaculoides
TAATATGTGACAATTATTTGGTAGCCATGATAAAACTCCGAGTTTCGGATAACGGGGCGGAAACCCCGCCATCTCTTCAGTTATCTGGCCATTGAAAAATGCTATGAAAGGCCAGATAACTGAAGAGATGGCGGCGTCGGTCTCCGCTCCGGCATCCGAAACTCGGAGTTTTATCATGGCTACCGAATAATTGTCACATATTATTTACAGATACATACATACATACATACATACATACATACATGCATACATACACACACACACACACGCACACACACACAGACACACACACGCACACACACACAGACACACACACACACACACGCACACACACACAGACACAGACACACACACACACATATATATATAATGATAACAAAGCCTCCTTCACTTCATTTCACAATACACACACGCGCGCACACACACATACACACACTCATATATACATATATATGTGTGTGAATATATATATATATATATATATATATATATATATATATATATATACGTGTGTGTGTGTGTATGTCTGTGTGTTTCTTCACACGCATAATAACAAATAACAAATTCACTGTTCCAAAGATAAGCACCACAATGTGTGCAAGTAGCCACGATATTTTGGTTTCATATCTACACATCCCCATGATAGAAAACGCAGACAAGTAACTGAATATATTTGCACATGACTTTACGAACCCAGTTTCAACCGTCTGTCCAAATGGAGTACTGTAAATACATCATATTTAAGAAACACAATTAGACAAGTTTTATACTTATAAGCATTTATATATATGAGTATATGTACATACATTTGTATATATATATATATATATATATATATATATATATATATATATATATATATATATATATATATATATATATATATATATATATATATATATATATATATATACATACATACATACACACACACACACATATATTTATATATTAGAAAAAATAATAATCAGGTACTCAGATGTCTGGGTGGTTGTATATTTACAGATTTTTATTCATATGTCCAATGTTTTGTAAATTAGCGCTTACACCTAGTCTTCTAGGGTTTTCAAATTTGTAAAATACAACCATCCAGACATCTGAGTACCTGATTATTATTTTTTCTAATATATAATTCCTGTACACCACCTCCAAACCTTCCAATATATATATATATATATATATATATATACATTTGTGTGTGTGTATGAGTGTTTACAAGATTATATATATAATTGCTTCGACTCCGGTGCTGAACTGGTACTTATTCTATTGACCCCGAAAAGATGAAGGGCAAAGCGGAATTGAACTTAGAACGCAAAAACAGACAAAATGCCGCTTAGCATTTTGCCCGGCGCGCTAACGATTCGGCTAGATCGTTGCTTTTCTTTACAGCAATAATGAACACCACAGTTCAAAAACCTGCACCATACACCCGAGAGAAACTTCAGCTAAAGAATATTTTATTGAGTGCTTGGTGCGATATGGAAGGAAATTATGAGCCTTTAGGGTAGAATAAAACAATCACTCCTGAACTATACTATTAGCAACTTCGCTGTTTGAAGATTGCTTTGGATAGCAAACATCTTGCTTTAATAAATCACAGAGGCTTTCTCTTTCATCAAGATAATGCACGACCTCTCACGGTACAAGTCTTCCAAAAATGTTCTAGAATAGCCCGAATAGAAGAAAATACTACACCCTCCATAATCTCATGACCTTGCTCTACTAGACCTCCACTTATGTAGATCTTTGCAAAACTGTTTAGACGAGAAAAGTATGGCCAGCAGGGAAGACATAGAAAAGGAATTAAATATATATTTTAATTCATAATTTAATTAAATATACATTTTATTCAAAAGGAAATTTTCAAATCACGCATTCAAAAACTTACAATTAGATGGAGAGAAATTACAGAAAATGAAGGAAATTATATAGATGATTAAATTTTCAGTATTAAATATCATGTTTGTATTCTCAATAACTGCTAAAACCTGGACAGAACTTTCTATACAACCTATATATTTATGTGTATGCGTATGTATGTAAGTATGTATGTATGTATGTATGTATGTATGTATGTATGTATGCATGTATGTATGTATGTATGTATGTATGTATGTATGTATGTATGTGTGTGTATATATAAGTATGTATATGTATATGTATATATATATATATATATATATATATATATATATATATATGCATGTATATTTATATATATATGTATATGTATGTGAGTATATATATATATATATATATATATTTCCCTTATGAGTTTTTTCACACTAGCTTCTTGATAAAATTCTAGTAAAAGATTTTATCCTATTATTGAATTAATTATACACACACACACACACACACACACACACACACACACACACACACACACACACACACACACACACACACACACATATATATATACTATATATATATATATATATATATAATATATAATATATAGATTGATAGATATATATGCATATATATATCTATATATATTCATATATCATATTTAAATATGCTGATATATTGCATATAGATGAGTTTGAATGTATGTGCATATACATGCATACGTACATGCATACATACATACATACATATATATGTATGTAAATATGTATGCATGTATGTATGTGTATGTATGTATATCTATCTATCTATCTGTCTGTCTGTCTGCCTGTCTGTCTGTCTGTCTGTCTGTCTGTCTGTCTGTCTGTCTGTCTGTCTCTCTCTTTCTCTCTCTCTCTCTCTCTCTCTCTCTCTCTCTATATATATATATATATATATATATATATATATACTGAATGTAATGCGTAACTCGTTCAAGTTGCCTGTGTCGGTAGAATAACTAGCTCTTCCTGTATAGTAACTCTTTCTCCATAGCAGGCAAAATAATTGGTTCCAAGCAGAAGCAATGTGCCGTCATTGAGGAAGGAGGCGTGCAATGTACAAACTCTCTAACATCCAAAGAAGGTTACATGCTGTTTACGGGATGACTCCATTGACAGGAGTAATGTACACATATAAATGAAAAAAAGTTTCAATGAAACCAGCGTTGAAAGCGAGACATTTAGTGGGATTCAATCAGCTCCGATCACTGTCACAAATCGCCAGCGAATGGACGGAATGATTCACGTGGATCAATGAGTCAAAATGCGTGAGTTTGCTGCACAGCTAGATTGTCGTCAGAATGCATTAGAGAAGATCGTGGGGGATATTTTGATATCAGAAAGTGTGAGTATCTTGACAGCTGACACCCGATTCATATGTGAGAAGGCGGAAGTCTGCATTTGAAGCCAGTGGAAGCACTTTTTTCTGATCTGGTGACAGGGGATTAAGCATGGGCGAATCTTTATGACCCGTAGGCTCAATCCATAGATTTTACGTAAAATCATCTGTGGTTCGTCAGCACAATCCATTCTAAAATCAATATAATTTGCAGAACTATACACGAATTGTCTACCGATTACAGTTCTACCGATTACATTGACCAATTGTTTTGAGGGAATATAATTCCCCAATAATACTAGGTATCGAGCCACTATTCCATTGGATGTGTTTCAGAGTAAATAAGAACTTAAAATGAACTCTATTATTATTTAACTGGAAGAAACGTACCACCGATCCAGTTTTGTGAAAGTAATATACAGTCGATGTCAAAAATGACTTTAAATCTTAACTGATGTCATTTTAGATGATATTATTTATAATGTCGTAAATGCACATGGAAATGCAGCAGAAGCAAATATTCCAAAAGTAGAAGGAAATGAACAACCATATCCCATGGGGAAGCAAAGAAATAATTAAGAAAAGAGAAGAAATGAAAGAAATATATAAAGCTATAACAAAAATAAGTAAACTCATGAGAGCTAAGTAACATTGGAAAATGCAAAACAACAACTTGATGAAATCTATAAAGAAGGACTCAAAGCTCATCTTCAGGATAAAATAAATATAATGGAAACCAACAGAAGATAACTAAAGAAGACTAAATTAAAAATGGAAAGAGCAGTTCTCATCTACTTGGACAGTCATCAAACATCAGAAACCATCATTAATGTTGTAAAAGACATCTTACTTGTAGAGACAAATAACCTTATCAAAGAAGAACTAAATTTTGTATAAAATCCTTTTCAAATAGCAAGGCACCAATACATCAGTGAAAGTATGGAAATAGGCACACTGCTGGATCCATTAGTTGAGGCGTATAATAAAACATTAAACCAAGACGAAGCCCATATTTGGATGAAGAGTGATGTAGTATCAGTCCCCCGAAATGTAAATCTTGGTTGGATATGCCAAATAATACAGAGGAATAATTAGCAGATATTGCTGCTAAAATTTTCTAAATATTGCTATGAAGAATTCGTCCTCATAAGAACATTTACTAAAAATCAACGGAAATAGTTTTTGTTCAGAAATGTCACAGATTATCACAAATTCTTGCAATACGAAAGCTTATTGGAGGAATCAATAATCAAAAGCTAAAAGCTGTTATATCATTTGTAGATTTTAACAAAGCCTTCAACTCAATCTACTTAGTCGAATTGATGGAGATTCTAAGGGAATGCGGTGTCTCAGGCAACATTGTAGATGCAATCTGCAGTTTTTCTAAGATACAGTTGCATAGCTTTTATCACCTGATGTTGATACAGATTTTTTTGAGATCCTGTTAGGAATGTTACGAGGTGACACTTTTGTATTTTTGTTTATTCGTTGAAGCTTTGGACTACGCATTATGAAATATAACATTAAATGCAGACGTCACAGGTTTCTAAATGACTCATTGAAAAAGCAGATGTCATTCTGCAACTAGAGTTACTAATGAAGATTATGCAGTTGATGTAGCTCTTCTAATCCTTCCAAGAAAGCTCAACTACTACTTTAGCAGGTTTTGGAAGCTGCAGAACAGATCGGAATACCTTTCAATGACGATAAAAACTAATGAGTTTGTTTCCAACCAATCAATCAAAAGCGACTCATTATAGGAGGGA
>NC_142943.1:18203901-18206401 GCF_046866305.1 Octopus bimaculoides
TTGGGATCACCTTAGCTGAATGGTCGAACAGGTTCACCAGTGCTCTCTATCGCTGGGTGTACCTTATCAGTCGGTTAATCATGATGGATATATTAATCTTCGTATATTTGTACCCCAGTGTCACTTTCATGGCGTGTGCTGCTCTATCACCCAATAATAATAATAATAATAATAATAATAATAATAATAATAATAATAATAATAATAATAATAATAATAATAATAATAATAATAAAAATAATAAAAATAAAAATAATAATAATAATCTGTTTGTTTACGTTTGTAGTTAACACATATTATCAAACTGACTGTATATGAAAAGAAAGAATGGCGGCAGAGGACTGATAAGTATAGACCATTCTATAAGGAGTGAAAGAAGAATGCTTGCCGAGTATTTGATAAATAGTGACGAAGATCCGCTGTAATATACCGGGATCCATATTATTATTGATAATTTTAAATGCTATTTAAACGATGGTAGTAATGATGATCACTGTGGTTACGGAGGCGACACGATGCAAGCACGTTATATATATATATATAGGTTAAAAAAAAACACAAAAAACAATAACAAAAAAACAACAAAGTGAGGATGTGATACGGATAGTGTTATTGGACGCTCGGGAAAGGAAGGAGAGAGAGTATGACGTTTCGGGCGGAGCCCTTCGTCGGAAAGACAGAAAGTTCGGAGAATGGAAAAACGGAGGAAGAGGAAAATGGCACCGATGCCCACGAGGTTATATATATATATATATGTACATACATGTACACGTGTATATACAAATAAAGAGAGGAAGAGAGAGATGGGATTTCAATAACAACTCCCGTGGGAACGCCACGAACGACTCATGAAATCATGATGCAACACAACGAGGAAAGAATTAACGGCGAGAATGAAGCTATAGCAGATCATGGTGAATATTTCCCGCCCGGCAGTCCGAAACCGCCCGCATCAGGGGCAGTGATCTGACCTCGGACGGTTGATATGTCACAACAGATCACATACAATGTATGCGCAAAAACAGACGTAAATGGACGTAGGAAGTGTACGATACACTTATCGAATGTCATGAAAGAGCAAAGCTGAAAAGAAGTCGCGGCATAGGCCGACGTACCTTGAAATTTTGGATGGAAAAGGACATGTGACCAATGTCAGAAAATAAACTAATGAACCAAGTGAAAGTGATTAAGAGGAAGGGTTACTTAACTGGAGTAGAACTATCTTAGATTAGCGAGAGTCTGAGAGACCCCGCAGATGGGCTACAAAGGATGGTCGGAGTTGAAAACAGAGAGGTAGGAGTTGAAAGCAGAGAGAAGAGTAGACAGAAGGAACAGGCAATGGGACTGGTAAGGAACATTATACAGTAAACCCCGATACTGCGGTGGGTGGACATGCAGGGAAAAGGAACCGACTAGATAATGAATTGCTTGGAATTCAAAGACGTCTTGCTGACTTGATGAATGTTCCAGAAGAAAAAAGTCCCCAGGAATATGGGATGGGTAGATAGGAGTATGATAAATAAAGTAACACGAAAGATAAATACTGTTATACCATACATCCAGACGGAGGACATAACACAAACAAGGAATCTTCTTCGAGCTACTGCGGTACTTGTTGAGGAGAAATTACAAATTAAAATAACAAAAAATGATGGAGCAAAAGAACCATGTTGGAAACGACGCATTGAAAGGGACATAATGTGGGCAAAGCAAGATCTAGGAAAAATTGAAATGTGAAAGTGATACCAGTGGAGATCCCATTGAAATTTCAAAACTTCTTAAGGCAACTGGAAATCCCATGCAAGATTGATGTCTTGCAAAAAACAGCCTTATTGGGTACAACGTACATCTTAAAGAAAGTATTGTCTGTCTGAGATCCTTGTTGTGACTTGACAGATGACAAAAGGCTTCGGTGCATTTTTACCTACACTGTGTTACGAAGGAATAATAATAACAGGGATATGCCAATACACACAGATAGAGAAATTAAGGCAAATAGACCAGATATAGTTGTCAAAGATCATGAAGAAAAAAAATGTTTTCTAATTGATGTATCAATACCAGCAGATGACAACGTTTCTCTAAAAGAAATGGAAAAACTTTCAAAATACAAAGACCTGGAAATAGAGGTAACTCGAATGTGGAATCTAAAAACAGAAACAATTCCTATCATAGTAGGTGCCTTAGGTATAATAAAAAAATATTCAGACAAATACATAACAAAAACACCAGGACTTACAAACATATATAACATACAGAAAATTGCACTACTGGGCACTGCACACATCCTACGCAAAACACTTTCAATACAGTAACCACAAGAGCACTACAGCAAACCACAGCACATACCCAAGGCGCACAGAGCTGCGCTCGGTAGTGAAGTGAAAGCACGTTATAAAAATAAAACTACTGAACAATAATGATAATAATGATGATGATGATGATGATGATAATAATAATAATAGTAATAATAATAGTAATACTACTACTACAACTACTA
>NC_142943.1:18211401-18223901 GCF_046866305.1 Octopus bimaculoides
CCTTACTTTCATCTTCTTCCTTTACTTTTAACTTTGTTTTGTTTACTTTTTTCTAATTATGTCTTAATTTTTCTTTTCCCTTTCTTGTTTTTTTCTTCTTTTCTTCCATTTATTTCATTTATTCATTCATTCTCTTCCCAACCCTCTCCAGTATTTTAGCTCAGTAACTAAGTATTCTCTAAATCTCATTTTTTTTTCTACTTACCCCCTTCATTAATGTTTACCTCTCTCTTTATTTTCCATATTTTACCATTTTACCTACCTGTTTCACTCAGTCACCATTTTCTACATTTCCTTGGGGCTTATCCATTTTACCGCACACCAGCTTTTTCCTCTCATTCTTCTTTTCCGCATCTTCATTTTCTGTTCCCCACTTTCTGTGTTTTTCTCTATCCTTACCGTTATTGTATACTTGACCCCATTACTTCCAAAGTGTGGTGCAAAGAAGAACTCTAAATGAAAATGAAATCAATGATTATTATTTTCCGTAATTTACTTCAAATTAGAAGGGAGAGAGCTGTGTGCTGCGTGAAATAGGGGAAGCTCCGCCGAAGACGTGTCTTGCTTTTCTTTACCACCGTCTTCCTTAACTAATTGTAGCCAGCAGCAGAAAGATTTTTGCATTCATTAATATATTTTTATTGTGAGCTTGGCAAGTTCTTTGGAAAAGAAAACTAATTGTAATACAATTAGTAGCATTTCGGTCTGTATGACGCGAATTCAGACGACCATGCCAGGCAGAACTTAATTACACCTCACGGTATATTTCTCCCTACTTTTTACGAAACCCGTAATTTCAGGGCAAAAGCAATGCAAACAAGAAATCTCTTCATATTCATTTGTCTGGTAAACTATTCGAATGTTGACTACGTATTTACGTTTGTTTCGCCGTACACAATGGCTTTAATATACACACACATATACATATATAAATACATACATACATACTTGTATATATATTCTTACACACACACACACACACACTTACATGCACACACACTTACATGCACACACATATACATACTCACACGTATGTATATATAAATATATATGTGTGTGTGTGTGTGTGTGCGAATGTGTATGCGTATGTGTGTGTGTGTATGTGTATGTGTATGTGTATGTATGCGCGCACGTGTATGTGTGTCATAATTCGTAACGGCATTGCTTAGAGAAATGGTGATACATGTAATATTGGTAAAGGCACTGTTTATTGCACCAACAATGGAACGACCATATATTTACGTGTCACAATAGAGATTAACGGAATGGCAGTGTGGAATTCATATATGGTGATAGCCGTAAGAACATTGTGCTGTGGTTCAATGATATAACTTACGTATGGAACAAGTTCTGTTGTAGCAATGGATTCTGTTGACCACTCTTCTCATCTCTACAGTGATTAGTGCCGTCATAATTATGTGTTGGCTGTTGATACCTCTCACTTCGACTTTCTTTGAATTCCAACTGCTGCGAAAAGTGGTTTTACTTTTTGAACACACACACACACACACACTTACGCACACACACGCGCGCGCACACATACACTCACTCACATTCTCTTTCTCCTTTCCACATACATGCAATCATGTATATGTACGTACCTACATACATATGTATGTACACACATACACACACATACATACGTTCATACATACACGAACACACACATACATTTATGAAGGATTTCTGTCAGTCTTGATTGACCATTGTAATTACTTCTATGTCTCGATCTAAGAAAGGATTCTCTATGCAGAAGACTAGCAGTTGCCCAAGCATGAGAATCTCCCCACCACACTATCTCCCTCTCTCCCTCACGCGGGTTTTGCTGTTAGAAAGCGAATGGATACCGCAAGGCATCTCGTTCGACGTTCTAACATGCCCGCCTATCCACGGCTTTCGACCACGAAAGGATGGAAGGCAAAGTTGAATATGGGTGTCATTTGTTCCCACAACGCAGAGAATCGGAACAAAAGATACCGGAAGTCATTACTCTTCAACGTTTTTTTTTATTAATTCGCCTTACATACATACGTACATATATACTTACTTACATACATGCATACATATATACATATGCACACACATGTTAGCCTTTGTATACTTATACAACCATAAGCACGCCCATATAATTGCTGTCTATTCGTTAAACGACTCTCACTGGTGACTAGAAAACTGTGCTTGCGAAATTAGTTAACACTGTTCAAGCGAAATTTAAGCCGAGACCAGTTTTGCGCAATACCGCAACGACTCCCATTTCAAAAGGCGATGTACATAGAGACATGAAGCATAAAGATCTAACAGGTGCTCCATTCTAACGCGAAAATTTTAAATACCCTCAAAATTACTAGATTGCTATTGGGTTAATCGTTCTTTTGATGGGAGGTTGCTTTTGTCTTGCTAGATTTCTTGCAACCTTTCTTATCAGGTTAATCAGGTGCAGTTGCCGACGACCCGACCCGACCCGACCCGACCGTACAAGCAGTTTTACATGTAACTAGGGGCATTCACTGAGTGCACTGATACACTCCTCCCACACTTATACATGAAGACTTTCCAGGTGAGTATCATGAGCTTTATTCTTTTCGGTTAGAAGGAGTAAGATCTGGTCTATGCTCACTTGATACTTGACAAACAGAAAAGCTCTTCGTTCTGACGAGACTGAGGGCAAAATTATATAATTTCTTTATGCTGGAAACACCACTGTTTTGTCGTTTTGTCAGGAGGAAAGGTAGTACTCAAGATTTTGTACAGAGCCTGCCAATCTGATGGGAGGGAGAGGGAAAGGTATCCTCTAAACTGGAAACTTGGTTCAAATTCTTGGAACGGAGTGGATTTTACTAAAGATATCCAGGGGGCAGGTGGGGGTGTTGAATTTGATGACGGGTTAAGTCTGCTACCCAGCTAGGCTACAGTGGAATTTGAACTCAGAGCTCAATGAGCCGGGACAAAAACTACAAAATATTCTGGTTCCAACTATTTCATCGGTTTGTTAACCTAGACTGTTACATTATTTATTGATACTAAAAATAACAAAATCAAAGTTGACCCGAATGAGATTTGAGCTCAAAACGCAAGAACTCGGGGTATATACCGCTATAATTCACAACAACAAAAACAACAAACCCACAAAAAACGTGATAAAGCTGTTTGTGGAACTACATATCGAGCTACATTTCTCTTGGATAACAACAGAAAACTCTTCACTTTTGTTGAGAGAGTCTCAACATGGATTTCGAGCTGATTTCAAAAGTCTTAAAAAGATTTGGTTGTCTATCAAATTCCTTTGAAGTCTACAGCAATTTCGCAAAAGGATGCAAGCTTGCGTAACAATTAGAACACAAAAAGCCGGAACATTTCACATCGTCAATTCAGTGAGGTAGATTTGTGTTCTTGACCTTGAGTTTTTCAAAACATACCTGTTTGCTATCATCATTATCACGGAAGAAGTTAATTGATGATATGAGACAGCATTTTTAATCTTAGTGTTGTTGTTGTTGGCACTCCGTCGCTTACGACGTCGATGGTTCTAGTTGATCCGATCAACGGAACAGCCTGCTCGTGAAATTAACGTGCAAGTGGCTGAGCACTCCACAGACACGTGTACCCTTAACGTAGTTCTCGGGGATATTCAGCGTGACACAGTGTGACAAGGCTGACCCTTTGAATTACAGGCACAGCAGAAACAGGAGGTAAGAGTGAGAGAAAGTTGTGGTGGAAGAGTACACCAGGGTTCGCCACCATCCCCTGCCGGAGCCTCGTGGAGCTTTTAGGTGTTTTTTCGCTCAATAAACAACGCCCGGTCTGGGAATCGAAACCGCGATCCTATGACTGCGAGTCCGCTGCCCTAACCACTGGGCCATTGTATATGTACGTACCTACGGAGGATAGGTCTTTTACCTTTTTACTTTTATATTTTTTACATTTCAGTTTTTGTTTTTCGCTTTCCGCTTTTCGTTTTCCGTTGTTTACTGTCTGCGTTTTCTATATGCTACCTTCTCAGTTTTTTCGTGTTTCTTCTATTATTCAATTTCTTTAGTTTGCTATGATATGTGGTTTGCGCCCGAAGAATATGTCTAAGTATTTCTCAACATATGAAATTATTAGTAGCGCTTTAATACATGTATTGTGACCTTTAATCTTAGTAGTCTTAAAGTAAGATAAGATTCTTACCTTGATATTTGAGCTTCAGAATGCGTACGGCTCAGTTAAGATTTCTCATCAATGCCAAACACTTATCTATGCACTGAACTTGAAATTAGTTTCCGCCCAGATTGAAGTTCTGTAGGCATTCAAGAAAAAAAAGATCATATTTCAACTTAATTGCCCAGAAATGTGCTGGAACTTGATTAAGGTACCGGCAGATGATTTTAAACTTCAAAATACCCTTTCAGGTATTTTGCAAACATCATCATATGTGACATGCAGAAATATTTCGAAATCTTAAGACCAGCTCACCATTGGCGATATAAATATAGTTTACTAAATGAGCATAAAAGAAAGAAGAAAAGAAATACGCTGGCGTTTAACATGTTAAAAATTGCGCGCTAAAATTTGGTGGACATATTTTCTCGCACATTAGGACAAATTCAGTTTACACACACACGCACGCACACATGCACACACGCACACAGACACACACACAGACACACACACACACATACACACACACACACACACGCACACACACACACACACACACACACACACGCACACACGCACACACTCATGGACAAAAGTGAAGCTACTAAGTTGGCTAGCTATGTATGGACTTTGAAAGATAATGAAACACCACCTGTGATGAAATGAAAAGTAATTGAGATATCCATACCATGCGAATGGATCGAATAAATGTAGACTTTGTTTGGCTGAAAGAACGCAGATCCTGTTCCGGTCTAAGATCCCCAACTCTCTATTGAACTCCAGGTCAGAAAAGTGGTTGCATGCATATGTATAAATATATTTTGAAGAATTGGAAAATGTCACCTATTCCTGACTAACTTGATATATTTTCTACGTTATCATTTAAGGTCTACGGAGGATAGGTCTTTTACCTTTTTACTTTTATATTTTTTACATTTCAGTTTTTGTTTTTCGCTTTCCGCTTTTCGTTTTCCGTTGTTTACTGTCTGCATTTTCTATATGCTGCCTTCTCAGTTTTTTCATGTTTCTTCTATTATTCAATTTAAAAAAAATTCATTATGATATGTGGTTTGCGCCTGAAGAATATGTTTGAGTATTTCTCAATATATGAAATTATTACTAGTGCTTAAATACATGTATTGTGCCCTTTAAATGAATAATATTTATCTCTCACCTGATGGAGTACTTTCTGTTGTTGAATTTTGCATTATATATATATATATATATATATATATATATATATATATATATGTGCACACATACACACACACACGCGCACGCACACACAAAATTTCGTAGCGATTAGTGTGTAAATATGCGCGTATTCTGTGTAAGATAAGAAACAGTGGTGAGCGAAAATTTGTGTAATTATAATTATAAGCATTCACCGAATACTGAGTATAGAAAAAAGTGTTATCCCGAAAATAAGAGGAATGGATTTAATTTCCACGTGTACTAATGCCCATTTTCTTTCCATTGGGGGATTTATGCCCTAAACTTAGACTATTCCCTATAGTCAATATACAGCGAGTGTGCTTATAGTATCTGTATCTGTGTGTGTGGTGTGGTGTAGTGTGTGTGTGTGTGTGCGTGCGTGTGTGTGTGTGTGTGTGTGTGTGTGTGTGTGTGTGTGTGTGCGTGCGTGCGTGTCTGCATGCATGTATGTATGTATAAGGAGAAAGGTTTATTTCCACGCAAGAAAGAATATAAGAGAGTTGGTTTTTGGAGTATCAAAACAAATTGTAGTTCTTTTTTGAAATTAAAAAAATGCAAGTATCTGCCACCAGATATATATATATATATATATATATATATATATATATATATATATATATATATATATATATATATATGCGTCGGAATATGTACGTATATGTATGTGTTTGTGAGTGTGTGTGTGTCTGTCTGTGTATGTGCGAGTCCGTGCGCGCGTGTGTATACATGCGTATACATACATACATATATATATATATATATATAGATATATATATACATGCACATACACTCACACGCATACGAGTATATATATATATAAACATATATAAGCTACAACTGAATTCCGTTGGTCAGGTATATTTTAAGTATATGGACATAATGTAAAATCTTAATTTACAATGCTATCTTCTGCGTATAATCATATTTCACTTCTGTTTATTTCGAGTAATTCTTGTAATGATAAGAGATGAGTTTCCAAATTAACATAAAAGATGGAAATTGTAGTTTCACTACTTCGTGAATCACGTGTTCAAATTCACTGCTGTTGTTTGTTATGTCTCTTCGTGCCCTTGTTCACCTAACTGCCGGGAAAAGGATCTATACCTCTGGGGAAGTTTCCGGAATCGATGTAAATGTTTCTTTTTTATCCGATGCTAAAAAATCATACAGCTGAGTTCCATGTCTTAAGTGCCTATAATTCTGTTCATTCAGGCACAAATGTTGAAATACATTTGACATTAAAATGTTTACTAGAGTAAAATCAATAACATATTCTTAATAAATATAGAAGCTAGTTGCTAAATTAGATGTAAAACATAAAATAACAACTTACAAGGAATTTTGATTGATGTTTATATATATTAATATATGGACAGTTCTAAAGCTAAGAGAAGCTGAAATTTTATCCGAAAATAATAGCTATGTGAATTTAAGCGAAGACACATTTTAAAAGCCTTATATTTTCAACTTTTGCTCTGAAGTCCTGCAGGGGAAAGACATGTTAAAGTATTAGAAATAAATGTGTGTTGGGCGGAGTATGACAGACAACTGGAAAGAACAGAGCCTCTTTGAAAACATGACAGAAAATAATTTTAAAAAGTCTTAGAAAAATACTGAAGATGGGAAAGATTTAAGGTAATAAATTAAAAAGAAACCTCTCCTACCAAAACCCCAAGAAATAACGATAATAAAAAATGTCAGGGGTGAGCATCAAAGAGGAGGAAGAAATGTGTAGCAGCTTAGGTTCAATTGAAATAATATAAATAAGGGTGACAATTTTGTAAGAAATTAGCTGAATTTTTACACATTCACAAACAGACGCATATTTACATACATTCATATATATATTCATATACACATACATTCATATTGTATATATATATATATATATATATATATATATATATATGTGTGTGTGTGTGTGTGTGTGTGTGTGTGTGTGTGTGTGTGTGTGTGCATTATGTATGTATATATGTATAAACATACATATGATATGTATGTATATATATATGTGTGTGTGTGTGTATATGTGTGTGTGTGTACATGTATACACAGATACATAAATACATACATACATACATACATATTTCTCTCTCTCTCTCTCTCTCTATATATATATATATATATATATGTATGTATGTATGTATCTATGTATGTATGTATGGATATATATATATATATATATATATATATATATATATATATATATATATATATATATATATATATATATATATAAATATATATATATATATATATATATATATATATATATATATATATATATATATATATATATATATATATATATATATATATATATGCGTAGAAGCATGAATGTGATCTCACACATACACAAATGCTTGTGCGTTTCCTATTATGATTCTTTTCAAAATTAGAGACGGAAGATTGAGAAAAATTTAATGTGAGTGAGTAAAATACATTCTTTTTATAAACTTATTATTGGAAAATTAAAAAGACAGAAAAAGAAGACAACAGAAAAGTATTAAAATGGAAGCTAAATCTCCAAATAAAAACTTGAAAATGTTTCTATGCGAAGTAGCAGAAGTGAATGCTGAAACTAAGGTGAGAGAGAGGGAGAGAGAGAGTGGGAAAGAGAGAGAAAGAGGGAAAGAGAAAGAAAAAGGGAGAGAGGGAAAGAGAGAGAGAGGGAAAGAGTGAGATAAAGATAGAGACATAATTTTATAAAGAGAAGTGAATGAGTGAGTGAGTGAGTAGGTGAGTGAGTGAGAGAGAGCGAGAGAGAGAGAGAGAGAGAGAGAGAGAGAGAGAGAGAGAGAGACAGAGAGAGAGAATGCGATTGAAAAGGGGAGGTAAAAACTGGAAAGACGAAAACTAAACGGAAGTTGGAAAAAATGGCGGCTTCGTTGAGAGATGATGATTAGGAATTTGTGAAAAGTTGCCTTTTATCCTGCACTATTTTTTTGTACATTCTCCTATGTATGAGCATTAAAGCTATACGTTAGTGAAGGAATAATTCATTTTCTCAACTTATTCAACGAAATTCCTTTCTTGCTTCAAAACTTTTCACTTCTGTCTTGTATCTTTCCACCCCACCTATCATAGTAGCTTCCTTCCTTGAAATGTTTCTATTAAGAGGTGTCAAATTTTATTCTTACTTATTGTTTCTTTGCTCTAATATTTTATTCTGATATATTCACTTCATGCACCCTGACTCATTTATATAAACCTATGAGCTAAATATATCTAATCACTGTCTCATAAAATTTCCGTATTTTGTGACGCAGAGAAATAGAATTATTCTATTTCTTATTTCGAGCAAGTTAATACTAACACACATCGTTAACTCTGACTCTTTGTTTACTGTAAATAAATAATTTGAAAGGAAGTTATTAATTATTTTAGAAGAAAATTGTGCAAATCTATGTCACCTCAACTATGCATTTTATTATATGAGCCTACACTTTTTATGTAATGTTGTGAACTTACATAAGTATATAATATATATTAAGCATTGATGCTTTTTGTAAGAGCTAAGGAAATATAATACATAACAATTGCAGTTTATCGAAGATGCAGAACACTTTGATTCATGCGCGTAATGCTAGCGTTAATGTTCCGATTAAGTATTCATCTTGCTTTGTTGCGCCCTCCAAATATAGCTGTAATATTTTGCAATATAACCAAGTATACAAATATTATTGAACTATAATCCTGATAAAGTAGCTACAGATAGTGAAGCGACGTTTTAACATAAACATTCACCTCTTTGCTGACTTTGGTTAGATGTTAACATCTGTTGGGCGGCTGACTTACACAAAAGTACATGTAATGTGTCATAAATACAGATGTGAACATGCGTCTCTGCTGACAGTATCATTGTTATCTCATCGATAACTTTTTCAGTTTCCTTTAAATTGCAAACAACATAAGCAAAAATGGCCTTGATTTTCTCTCCAGAATTCCATCAGGACTAAGCAGTGATGTGTTATACGATACTCTTAGTAAATAGAACGATTAAATGCATATTTTAGGGATTTTCCATTTCTAGAGGTTGACTACAAGACTCAAGAGTGATTTTTTATTCCATTTCCTCGTAAAGCCAGTCGCTTTAGGCTACAATACTACCATTTAGTCATATATCATACTAAACGATTGAAATGAATGAACATAAAGGGTGCAGTCAAAAAGTATCAGACCTTGATTGCTTTTGTACAAATTAATAATGCGTGAGCAAAATCTGCATGGGTATTAGGTGGCCGCGTCCTTCGTGAGCATGCACAAAAAAATTTCGTGTCTGTAGGTTGTGCTATTTGCCCGCAGTGACACATTGAGTACAAACGCGAAGAGTGTGCAGTGCGATTTTTCTTTTTGAGTCAAGATGACCGAGCCCATTGAGCAAAGATACTGTATCAAATTCTGTCAAAAACTTGGTGATACGCAAACCCAGATTATCGAGAAGATTCAGAAGGCCTTTGAAGATGATGCAATGGGAAAAACACAAATAAAGGAGTGGTACAACCGGTTCAAAGATGGCTGCACATCAGTGGACAGTGAGCCACGTTGAGGCAGCCCACTGACTAGCAGAAACGGCGAAATGATTGCAAAGAATACTACCTGAGGGTTCTTCATGAAGCTGTGCGGCGAAAACGACCCAGCCTGTGGGCAGCAAAGAACTGGAAACTCCACCATGGCAACGCACCTACTCATTCTGCCCATATCGTCCAAGCATTCCTCGTCAAGCAAAACACACAACTTGTTCGTCAGGCTTCCTACTCCCCAGACTTGTTTCGATGTGACTTTTGGATATTCCCAAAGCTCAAAAACCACTCAAAGGGAGATGATTTGAGTCAATAGAGGACATTAAGCAAAATTTGACGGCACAGCTCTACAGCATTCCAGAAAGTGATTTCCAGAAATGTTTCCAGCAGTGGCAGGAACGCTGGCAGAAGTGTGTAGACTCTCAAGGCGAATACTTTGAAGGAGACTAAATCAAAATAGTGAGTTTTTAAATATTACTTGCTTTTTGGTCAAAGGTCGGATACCTTTTGACTACACCTCGTATACATCCAAGGATTTAAAACAGTTGTGGCTTTTATATCAATTCGCTGTAGATGTTCTCCACGTATGTTGAACGTCTAGTTTTCACAAAATTATATATAATTCATATTCATGAAACTAAATATATTTTTTTGCTACAATACTAACTTAAAATGATTGAACATGATACTGGTAATGCATAATCAAACCTTTATTGCAGAACAATAAGGAAGGATAATTTGTTGTGTAAAATATAAAACAACAATTCCTTGTTTTTAATGCAGGAAACATTTAGGAGTTTGAATGTGGATTTCAAGTATTCGTATATGAAAATATTGCAGACATGACTGTGAGGTTTAAGAAGTTCAATTTGCAGCCACATGGTTCCAAGACCAGTCCTACTTAGCAGCCACATGGTTCTAAGACCAGTCCTACATAGCCTCGGATTGTGATCAATATGTTGTTAGTGGGATTTGATAGATGGACATCATGCAGATGCTCGAGACACCAGCAAAATGCACGTGCATACATACAACCCCATCGCACATAAACACAGACACCCCCAACACACTCATGTAAACATGTATGTAGGTGTAGATATTACGTTGATGTATATAATTGTAAGATATAATCACTAGCTTCCGAACAAATATACTCAGAAGTATTAACTTCGTCTGTGACACTTCCTTGTCGGTGATTGCATCCTTTAAAAATCTATAGACACACCGTTAGTTGTCCGTCAAATGGGATAAAAAATAAAAATAGATAAATATCTATGGTTAGAGTTTTCTAAAAAAAAAAAAAAAATTGTCCGATGATTAAATTTAGCATTTAATATCGTATACAATTAAAAACAGTAAGGATTATTCCTAGATCAAAGTGTGGCTTTGCTTACACGCAAGAAATAGAAGCAGCGAGAATCTGTAAACGGGTGAAAAAGAAGAACGGAGATCACGAAGACTGTAAAGAATGTGCAATGTGACTAAAAAGAAAATGAATAGAAATACATGAACTCTTAAACACGTTCCCCGCACAGATTCATCGTACGACATAAAAGTTATGAGAGAATAAAAACATGTGAGAATGTGTGAAGCAAATAAACAGACTAACAAAGAGTGCATGAACAACAGACAGTGCTTTATAAAGTTGAGAGCAGAGAAACTGTAGAACGAAGGAAAATAAAGGGAAAAATAAGGGAAACGGGAAAGAAAGAAAATGTCGAAAAAGGATGAAGATACAGAATATAAAGAAACAAAAAGGAAATGATAAGAAGTATAAAGAAATTAAACCTGAAAATGTAATAAAAATGGGGAAAAAAGAAATAGGAGATAAAATCTGAAGAAGAACGGTTGGAAAAAAAGAACGGAGAATAGAAGGTATACAAAACGTCTTGGAAAATTGAAAAAAGAAAACTGAAAAATAAGCTGGTATGAAAAAAAAAAAAGGTAAAATTTGTTTTTATAGAGAAATGGTGCCGAATTTGTCGGCTCTAGCGGTTGTTGTAAAATTGACAATGGTGGAACCAGGAAGTCTGGCGTAAAACTGAAAAAGAAGAAGAATGAGAAAATGTAAAGAAAGAGAAGAAACATTTGATAAAGGAGAACTGATTAGAAAGAATGAGTTATTAAAAATATTGTAAAAGCTGATATACGTACAAATGGTAAAAATGGAAATCAAGTAGACGGTCAAATTTTTTCAGATATGGGGCAAAATATATTATTCAACATGATAGTAACCTATGCGCATGGCTCAGTGGTTAGAGTGTAGGGCTTATAGTTGTGAATTCAATTCCCGACCGGGTTGTGTTCTTGAGCAAGACACTTCGTTTCACTCAGTTGTTGAAATGAGTTGCGACGTCGCTGGTGCCAAGCTGTATCGGGCTTTGCCTTTCTCTTGGACAACATCTCTGGCGTGGAGACGGGAGACTATTATGTAAGGGCGACTACTGGTCTCCCACAAAACAACCTTGCCCCAGACTTGTGCCTCAGAGGGATACTTTCTAGGCGCAGTTCCACGTCCTTTCTTAACCGAAGTTGATTTTAAAATCTATACGAAATAGAATTTATTGCGAAAGATCCTCGATCTGCTAAAAACAGAAGCTACTTATACTTGAAATAATGATT
>NC_142943.1:18228901-18316401 GCF_046866305.1 Octopus bimaculoides
AACAAATAAATGCACTGTAGATAGAAACTTGTGGATTAACAGACAAGAAAAGCAGACAGTATCATCTTGAAATACTGAAAAGAGTTGTACCACTTGAGTGAAAGGGGTTTGGAATTTAGAAGTCATGAGTGAAATGAGGGTCACTATATAATGAAAATTTGAAGAGGACCATTAAACTTTTTGTAGAGTTTAAGTAATTTTTTACCAAAGCTTCTCGGCAAATCTAAAAACGAAAAAAAAAATTACTACTTATCTATCCAAAATATGAAGAATCGGTGCAAATCATCAGGGTATGTGTAAGATGAAAATCAAATCAAATTAACAACTAAGACACCAAATACTCTTATTGTTGAATCTAGTACACCTGACCTAACATATGCTGAGCAGTTGGTAATTGTGATCCGATATTGTTATAATGGAAAATCCTGCGACGGATTTCTGACACTTTTACCAGCAGAAAACTATTCACCCATGACTTGTTCAACAACAAACAGTATATCCTGTGAGAACAAAAGCTTTCACTTGAAAATACCTGCGGTCAATCCTACTTGTCTCTGAAGTTATTGAATACTTTGACATTTTGCAGGAGCTGCATGTTTTCTTTTCTTGATCGCCATGAAAAGGGGAAATTTTAAACAAACATGGTATCTAAATTTTTTCTATGTGCTTATGTGTAACAAAAGTATACTCTTGTTGCACTTAAGCACATCGAAAAAATCATAAAGCAATCATAAAGCAATCAAAGCAAATAAAACCGGAGATAAGGATATCCTACGTATTTTGAAAGCTCAGAGAAGTTAGAAATAAAAATGAGATAAAGTTGGTAAAATTAGAGTTTGTTATTTTAACAGTTGTTTTGGAAGAGGTACTGGAGCTTTTCGACAAAATAGTAAGAAATTTCAAATCCTGGGATTTGGATTATTTTGAAGGTTATCTTCTGCTATCATATTTATTTTCATTTCTTAAAGAATTCCGAGAAAATTCAAAGAAGAAGACCGCATACAATGAATTAGAGCCAAAAGATTTGTGTGGAGATATGACCTCAAGTTATTCTGATACTTCTAAACGCATTGTTATGATGAAAGTTTGAAACTGAACAAGTGATATTGCTTTTCTGAGAAAATTCAAAATTTCTGAGAAATTCAAAATAGAAAAACTAAATCATCTCTGTGACTGCTTGGTCATCCGATTCTGTAACAGAATAGATCCATATGAGCAGATTGTGAAAAAGTTTGTTCGAGCTTCTCTCAGAGTTGGTGAACAATCCTGAAATTGATGAGGACACTAAGTTCTTTATCTATATTGCCTATAGAAAATGATATTGCAAGAAAGCTCTCACATGACAAAATTTTGCGTGAATATGCTACTAGAAATAAAAAGAAAAATAGAATATTTTGTAAAATTTGCTTCCTCTCCTACATATTCCTATACGAGTCTAAAATGAAAGATTATACTAACTCTGATCTTTGCTACGTTTTGTTTCATCCGTCTAATATGAATGAAGCACGTATATAAATAACTCGAAAATTGTAATGCATAGGAATTTTTTTCACGCCAGTGAATTTGGTACCGGAGATAACTCAGTAAAGCAACTTGAACCAATATCTGAAATGCATTGATTAAATTTCATTTTAAAATTTATGGTGATCTATCATAGCACAAATATGTAAAACATAACTGTGGTAATCTAGCGCTCGTTGCTGGTAGGAAGAGGTTCCCTGTATGGTCCTGCTTTCATTCGGGACTCAAGGTGCTTTGGGTATATTGCAAGTCTTTTCAAACATTGTTGGATGCTGCCCTATTGTCACTGGCGAAGGAGCACCTGTAAACAGTAAACGATTTTAGGGCTCTTAAAATGTAGATCTACCGCATACATACATACATACACACATACATACATACATACATACATACGTTTGAAAGCATTAGAATACAACAAGACAGTATCCTACACTGCATTTGCAGTATCAGAGCTGATTCCAACATTTGGGATACTTGACTGGTTTGTAGAGGAAATCCATTCCATAGACATTAAAACCCACGAAATAGACATCAACTGTAAATTTCTACACAAACACCGATATTGATAGGCTCCACCTAAGAAGAGATGAAGGAGGTAGAGGCTTGAGATCATTGCAGACAACATTTCAATATCACACAGCCTTTCTCAGACAGCATCTGCTAAACAACAGCTTCAAAAGTAAATACATAAACTTAGTACTGAAAATGGAAGAGGGCAACGTTCTACGTGTCGGCAGTGAGTTCTTCAGGAAGTGGTCTCTTCTTGATGGCCTCCCATGCAACTCCAAAACAGCCGGAATAACATACCTCAAAGAAGATCTGGATTTGAAACGCTTAGCATACAAAAAAAAAAAAGAAAGAAAGAAAAAAAAAGACTATGCGTGGATGTTTCCCAAAGACTTAAAGAAGGCAGTAATATCGACATGAAGTGCAACTTCTCTTGGACTAGTGACCGAAACATTACACCATGCTTTGAAGGTTATGCATTTGCAAGCAAAGAACAGAAATTGTTACGAAATGAAGGCGGCGAGCTGGCAGAAACGTTAGGACGCCGGGCGAAATGCTTAGCGGTATTTCGTCTGCCGTTACATTCTGAGTTCAAATTCCGCCGAGGTCGACTTTGCCTTTCATCCTTTCTGGGTCGATAAATTAAGTACCAGTTACGCACTGGGGTCGATGTAATTGACTTAATCCCTTAGTCTATCCTTGTTTGTCCCCTCTATGTTTAGAGATAGTGAAGGTCTTGAAGCTCCAAGAACTAACTGAAAATGTAGATTATGTCATATTTCTGTGAGAGACATCACACATGCGAATATATCAAAGTATTACCTCCCTATGTAACACGATGTTGAAGCTAAAATAATCTACAATGCCATTCGAAAAATAAAAGAAAGACTGTTCTAGAATAAATACAGAGAATCCCTCTTACTGGATTATATACACGAACTTCAACTCAAGGAATATTGTTGGAACATTGCTATTAAAACTTACAGTGTAATGCTTCAAATGTAAATTTGCTTTTATTATCTGCATTCCAATGACGGAGCTTTGTATCTTTCTTAGAAACCAACTCCCTCCTCAAAGGAAGATTTCAAATAATTAAAGGGGTACTGAAAAGTTCCTGGCTTTAAAGGTATTGCGAAAGGCCTGGTTGGAGGACCAACCCTATGAGTTCTTTTACAGTGCTTAGAAAAACTGAAGGACCGCTGCAATAAGTGTGTGAATCTGAGAGGGGAATATGTTGAATAACATCATAATTAACTGATCATCCTGTATTTTCTTTTACCTAAGGCCAGGAAGCTTTCAGCATCCTTACTATATGACCTCAATTCGATTTCGAGCAATGTCATTGCTTGTCTATTCTCACGGCAGCTTTCGTCCTAATTTTGGGACTGCCATGTTGGCTTGGCGATAACTATTAATTTCCAGTACCGCTGCCGTAGTCTCCTTTAGAGAGACTTAGAAATATTAATAACTCTATATATATATATATATATATATATATATATATATATATATATATGGATGTCGGTATGCACATACCTGTACGTATATATGCATATACTCATTTACTATTTGTTTATATATATATATATATATATATATATATATATATATACATATATGTGCGCGTGTGTGTGCGCGCGTGTGTGTGCGCGCGTGTGTGTGCATGTGTGTGTGCGTGTGTGTGTGTGTGTGTGCGTGTAACTTTAGGATAGTTGGAATTTTTATGAATATATGTATGATCACCTTGTATGTTTTTATATATTTTTACGTATGCATGTATGTATTTATGTACGCATGTACGCATGTATGTATGTGTATGTATGTGTGAATATTTTAAGTGGGTATTGTTCATGGATAGGTCGGGTGTAGTGCAAGACTTGATATATGTAGTGATTATATAGTTATAGTGTGAAAGCGACCGGGTAGTCATTTCCACATTATCCAATGAGGATATGACTACTGGAACAATGAATCTCGAAGCACATAAAGCCATAAATATGTTTTCGATGTCATTGTTCATGGAAATAATGCATATTTTTAGATTGAGGTGTATAAACAACTGTATACATAGGTTTGAGAAAGAATGAAGAGGAATGTTATGAATTTAGGTGTGTGACTGGTGAGAAGTGACATCGAAGGAACAGGAAGAAGTGAATTTTGAGATTATAGCAGTTGACAAAATTATTTACATTATTTACATTTGACAGATATTTGTCCTCATCATGTTTGTTGTTAACACAACGTTTCGGTTGATATACCCTCCAGCCTTCATCAGGTGTCTTGGGGAAATTTTGAACCTGGGTTCTCATTCCTAAAGTATTTTTCGATGTTGTTGTTGTTGTTGTTATTATTATTATTATTATTCGGGTCACTGCCTGGAATCGAACTCGGAATCTTGAAGTTAGTAGCCCGTGCTCTGAACCACTACGCCATATGCCTGTCAAATGTCATTAATGTAGATAATTTCTCATCTCTTAAATATAGAACAGTTCACAAATTGCTCACAGATTCCCGGCAACGAGTTTCTGGTTCGAACCTGCTGCACAATGACTATGGGAAGTGTTTTCCAATCTCTCCGTGGTTCAGTCACGGCATCGTGAGTGAAATTTGCGTGGAGACTCTCTCTTTTCGGTGGTAGAACTAATCCCTAACTCGGTTTTGCATTATTGGACTTTCGAGTGCCTTTAATGGGGAGTGAGTTGTTGCAAGCATTCGGCCCAAATTTCTGAACAGTGAATAACTCCGTTCCATCCTTTCACCAGTCTTTGAGGTCTTGAAAAGGGTCCTGTGTGATTCTTTTTCGCTTCTCATTAAACTGTAGAGCCTAGTTCCTACATTGCTATCTACTTTGAACAATTGATCGGCGCAGATCTTATCTGCGGACACAGAACCAATGATGAGATATAAACCGTCCATATTCCACATCTTTAATTCAGTATTCTATCTAGTTGCTTTGCCATCAATTATAGGAGACCCACTCTGAGGTGTGATGAGACCAAAAGCAGTGAACGGCAGACAAGTGAAGTGCGGAACAAAAGGAGACTTGAAGGAATTGAGAATAATTCTTTTGTTTTGTGAAACAATGAATCTTGAAGTACATAAAGCTATAAATAATAGCATTTAAATATTGTATTAAAAAAAGTCTTTGGATAGAAAAAGTTGAAGGCTGCTGTCGGGGTTCGAACACATGTGTCCTGTAAACATGTAATATTCAAAACTTCATTTAGGACTTGATGCAGTATATGGAAGTGATATTGGTTTCCAATTTTGCCATAAGGCCAGAAATTTCGAGGGAGGCGATAAATCGATTACATCGACCCCAGAGCTCAACTTTAGATTATCTACCCCGAAAGGATGAAACGCGAAGTCGACCTCGACGGAATTTGGACTCAGAATGTAATGATGGACGAAATGATATGGATGTGATATTGAAATTGACAGTACTTGAATATTTGCGCGAAATTATAAGTTCTGTGCTCGCGTCCCCTTTTTAATCAATTCGGTTTCCAAGTTGTTTCCCTTGTCTTTCTTCACAAGAATTATTATTAATGTTAACCATTCACCCGCCTCCATTCATTACTTGTATAATTTATCTTGGCTACAACTTTGTTGGAAGTCCACTGCATTATGTTAGCCACCACCTAGCTATACTAACTACTGTCTTTGTGTTTATAAAACGCTGAATATATTTGAGCAGATTCTCTGTCAATGTAGACATTAATAAACCCACAAAGAAATGTGCGCACACATTTTAAAATTTATCTGCATAATTATTTTGAAATGCATTTGTATATTCATGTGTATGAGTACTTTTCTCTTCGCGCGCACGCGCACACATATACATACATACATACATACATACATACATACATATACATACATATATATATATATATATATATATATATATATATATATATATATATATATATATATATGTATGTATGTACGTATGCATATGTACTCATAGGTAATACGTATGTGTATGGCTGTGTATATCTCACTACATCAGCGTTCATGTGTATGTGGGTTTATTCTTTCTGTTTTTTTTTCCACGAATATGTGTAAATATGTATATATATATATATATATATATATATATATATATATATAGTATGTATATACGTGTGTACATATTTACATACAAAATTAACCTTTATACACACACATACACACATATATATATTATATACGCATTTGTGTATTAGTGTATGTGAAAGTGTCTCCGTGCATGCAAGCCTGTCTCTAAGTATGTGTATGTCTGCGTAATTACGTGTGTGTGTGTGTGTGTGTGCGCGCGCGTAAATTTGTGTATGTGGAAGTAAGCGTTCTTGCATGCAGATTTTATTTTATCTATTGTGTGACTTTTTCCTTTTACTGAACTGATTCGAAAGAAAATACGGTTCTATTATATTTCTTCTCCATTGCTGCATGCCTCTCACTGTACATGGTGTGTTGACACCTTCTTATTAGATTTTAATTAAGTTATCATCTCCGTATTATATCATACAGCCAGCTTTAACACAGCCACTGCAACCGACGCAACGTTTAATTACAGCTTAAGGTTCAAATCTTGGGCATGCCTGCCTACCTCCATCGCCATCTGTCCTCCTTAGACGTGTCCTACTTCTCTTCGGTTAACCACCACCACCACCACCACTACTACTACTACTGGTGCTGCTGCTGCTGGTTTTACTACTACTACTACTACTACTACTACTACTACTACTACTGGTGCTGCTGCTGCTGGTTTTACTACTACTACTACTACTACTACTACTACTACTACTACTGCTGCTGCTTCTGCTGCTGCTGCTGCTGGTGATGTTAGTTTTCTTAGCACCAAGACTACTACTACTACTACTACTACTACTACTGCTACTACTACTACTACTACTACTACTACTGCAACCACTCATAGTTTTGTATCTTTCTACGTGTTTTTCCTCTAAATCTTTATCTTAGCCGTCTCTTTATATCAATGGACAAAAAATAAATTAAAGAAAAACGAAAGAATGAAAGGAAGGAAGAAAGAAAGAAAGGAAGAAACGAAGAGAAGAGAAAAGGAAAAGAACAAAGAAAAACATTTCAGCTGAGTGGAATAAGGATTTGAAAGAACAAGTGAAAATGATTTTAGCTGGAAATTAATGATAGATTTTCAGGATTCCTTATACTGGTAAATGCAAAAAGACAGCAGAAGAAAAAAGCAGTTCTTAACGGAAATATTTGATGATTTCTATACGAACTAAATTACACTTTGAAGTTAGTCTGTTTTTCTTGTCTTTTGTTGCTGATGTTGTTGTTGTTGTTGTTGCTGTTGTTACCTTTCTTATTTCTATTTTTACTTTTATTTACTTACTTTTTTCTTTTTTGTTTGATATTATTCATTTTCGTCATTAACTTCTATGAGAAGTCTTTAGCTGAAGATGTCTTCTTTTTTTTCTTTACTTTGCAGAAGGTTTCTTTCATTAATTCTTGCAGATGATACATAACGTAAGATGAAATTTAAGAAAGATTCAAAGAAAAGCTGGTATATTAGCATTTCGTCGCATTGTTCGGGAAAGGTGTACAGCTTGACTGTGTGAGAAAATAAAAAGTATAAAAGCGATAATAATGGGTTCGACTTAAAAGTTGGTCGCTGGGAAATGAATGTTCAAAAACATGATATTATTAACGATTAGATGCTAAAGAAAGATGAATATCGATTGTTCTCAACTGACGGAGTTGTTGGCTTTCTGTAGGTAAATCATGTTTAACTTTCTTCAATACTTGATAAATAAATTGTTTCATGAAAAGTTATGATACGCGTGTTTGGCGTGGATGGACTGTTTCTGAATTGAATCCGTTGAATTTACCAACAAATAATACCATGTTAACATCATGTTGGTTTTTCTTTTTTTTTTTTTTTAATTTTATTTGCTCATGCATTATTAAAGAATCCTATTGAAGTTAATAAAGAAGCCAAATCAAGCAATATTACTGTTGCAACAGTTGTTTGTGTCATTATTGCTAATGTCACAGTTACCGCAGGTGTGTTGTTATCACCTGCTGTGATATGATTATTGGTGGTTTTTGTGTTTGATGCCACGTAGCAAATTCTCCTTCCCCACTTCAAGGATTGTCTGACTACTACTTAATAAACGTTACAAACTGCTCTGCACAAAATACACCCAGTCCGAAACACCTTGCACTTCAAGTCAGTTAATTTGTTGTGTCTGAATTTGCTCTATATCAACTATTCTTCATAGTAAATGTGCTACACTTTGCTCCATTTGAAAACAGCACAACTGAAACCACCGTTTGGAATATGTCCCTTCACACCTTTCACGTAGTCATGGCCCACAACTCCTAAATGATTTATTAGCAGACGTGAAGGAATAATAGATGTCCAAGTGAAGAATATTGCTTATAACACTTGGAGAGAGTCACCCATTGCCACGCCTACAAAACGTTGGTCATGTGAGCAAAAGATGTTTGTTTATCACGCAGCCCATATTTCTCATCGAAATTGCACCCATTTCTGCGCAGGCTTTTCAGAAACTTTCGCTACTCCACAGACAAAATTGTTCTCTAAGTAGAATTCCTGCTCCTAAACCAACCATTCGCTATCCGATTTGCTTTCCAATTCTGTACCACGCACACATGACAATACACTTCCTAAACTCTCCCATTTACTCGACACATACAATCATAAACACAAAAACTCTTCTATTTTCTCCAATCTAACACCGAGACTGGTCATGTCGACGTCTGTTCGTTTAGCTCAAATAGTTTTTTTTAGAGTTTGCTCCTACCATCGCTAAACCCTGCAATCTTTCTCTCTATATGGGAACCCCACCCCACTAGCCTATGGAAACGTGTCGGTGTTTCTACATCCCTGGAATCTCAGTAAGTCGACTGCGCTACCATAACCACTTCGAACATCTTTAGCATTTTGGTTGATAAAGCCTTTACATGGTCCTTCAACCTACAAGAAATAGCCGCCAAATGTTCCTCAAACTACATCCTGTCGTTTTAATTAAGGATGAAGACAATAAACAGTGTAATCTTAGATAGCCCTTAAAAGACTGGAACTGCTTATTAATCATTGCTAGAACATTTTTGATCATGATAGTCCTGAAGTTAAACAACAATAAAATTTTCATAAGTCTAAGAACGGATTTAAGCAATCGTAAAAAAAGGGAAAAAATATCTACTTGCTTCAAAAACTCAAGTTTCTCCCCCTTTGCAGCTTTTGTAAAGTGAGATCGTTACTCCACTCTTTTACATACAAAAGTCTTTTGCTTTTGTAAACTTCAGTTAAACGTAAATTGTTAACTTCGACATTAGAAAAGATTTCGATTGTGTTTGGTAGGGGAACCTTTCACTAAGTTAACCATGTATAGTCACAGGAGTGGCTGTGTGGTAAGTAGCTTGCTCACCAACCACATGGTTCCGGGTTCAGTCCCACTGCGTGGCACCTTGGGCAAGTGTCTTCTACTATAGCCTCGGGCCGACCAAAGCCTTGTGAGTGGATTTGGTATATATGTATATATATATATATATATATATATATATATATATATATATATATATATATATATGTATGTATGTGTGTGTGTCTGTGTCTGTGTTTGTCCCCCCACCATCGCTTGACAACCGATGCTGGTGTGTTTAGGTTCCCGTAACTTAGCGGTTCGGCAAAAAGAGACCGATAGAATAAGTACTAGGCTTACGAAGAATAAGTCCTGGGGTCGATTTTCTCGACAAAAGGCGGTGCTCCAGCATGGCCGCAGTCAAATGACTGAAACAAGTAAAAGAGTAAAAGAGAGTAAAAGAGTAACCGATGGATCAGTGCAGTCACTCGATCTGCTAAAAATAGCAGTTAAGTCTCCCTCTAACCCCACTCTTAAATAAAATGGTGAAGAGACCTGTGTATCCTGGTTAAAATAGTAGAGGGTTAAGATACGTTTCAAAGAGCAAGAGGATTATGACTGGAAAGTCTTTGATTATAGATCTTCTCGATTATGGCTGGACTGGGGTTAAATGACACTAGCAACAGAAACTGGTTACCTAAGCCACTAACGAAAGACAAAAACACAGAGAGTTACACACAACTTCTCTACAACATTTGTAGAAGAAATAAGGAAAGTAAAATGGCTCACAAACATATTTAGAGCATTCCACAAGTATCGTATTGTATCACTACAAAGGAACACCAACAGCTGTTTACAAACAATACGTTAGATCCATCGTCGACCATACTAATCCTATTTAGGTCCCTAACACAGCAGGGGCCACAAACTACGAATAATATATAGCAGAATACTTCGCATCACCTCAGGTTGCTCACAGGCTATAGCCACTGAGTATCTATACAGGCATGATTGTATGGTAAGAAGCTTATTTCACAACCACATGGTTCTGGGTTCAGTCCAACTGCGTGGCACCTTGGGCAAGTATCATCTATTATAGACTCGGGCTGCCCAAAGCATTGTGAGTGGATTTGCTAAACGGAAACTGAAAGAAGCCCGTCGTATATATATATATATATATATATATATATATAAATCCCATTCTGCTTGTGTGCGTATGTGTGAAAAGATTATAACGGCCGTATTCTTCAACTGATTTTCTCCGAACTGGGAACATACATTACTTATGTTCCAGGGAGGGTTTTAGACTTAAAATTTTTCACATAATTTGTAACGGGCCCCCTGGAGGCAGAAAACGCCCGTTCCTGGTTTACGTGAAGAAGGGAGGTAATTCTTTGCAAAGTAACTTTGAGAAGTTGATTGGCTCCCTTAGTTCCATTAGTCGAAAAAATTATCACAATCTCATCTAATATATAAAATAGAGATGTGAGTGCATTCGCTTTTCACGCGAAAACGATTTCACCAATTGCTTCTATACCTGTGATGCGTGAATAATATGACCTCGGACACATGTTAGGCTCTTCGTTTGTTTTTTTTTAATTAAAAATAGAAAAAAAGACATTGCTTTTCGTATTAGATTCGCGTCTTTTTAACCCGGGCAACGTCAAGTATTTCTGCTAGTATATATATATATATATATATATATATATATATATATATATATATATATATATATATATATATATATATATATATATATATATATATATATATATATATATACATATATATATATAAAGGTAAGATCCAAAGGATCAAGGTGTAGGAAGATAGTCATTATTCAGTTCTATTTCAAGATTTCTTGCCAATAGAGAAAGAGACGGCTTCTAAACTAGATCCAAGGTTCCTTCATTGGAATTTCAACATCAACAACAGGGCGTTTTTGTATGTATGTATGTATGTATGTATGTATGTATGTATGTATATGTGCTGACCTGTTTGTTTTGCTTTATGTATGTATTCTCATGGATATAGTTGCATATCTAGAGATGCTCATATATATTTAAATGATAAACTTCTGGAAAGTTTTACAGATTTTTACAGTTCCAGTGATGGATTGGATCTGTAGTCTTCGAATTAGCTCTCTCCTTTCTGGTTATGAGAAGCCTAATTTTTCAAGATTGGTATTTAGGCAGTGAGTTATATATCCCAGAGACCCAATAGTTACAGGTATAAACCTGAACTTGTAATCTAGATAGAGTAACTGCAGATTATTCAATAATTAAGCGTAGGTATTCTCTTTTTCACTGATCTTCACCTGTATGTTAACATCCGCTGGGCAGCTAGTTTCCACAACTGTACACAGTTTCTCTTCTCTATCCCAAATCATTGTATCAGGTCTGTTGTGCTTACATTTTATTGAGATCTTAACTGGTACATTCAAACTGTATTCCTTTTTATTATGAGTGGCTATGGTTTCTACCATACTGTGGGTTTTATTTCTTTGTTCTCGGGGTTATCCTTTCGACGAATCCCGTTATACAGTGTCCTAGCTACAGCATCATGTCTCATCGGCAGATAATGCCGTGATGACATTTTCAGACAACTGCTTATGATGTGGGTGATATCTACAAAGTCTCCATCAGTTTCACATTTTACTGCTTTTCTTGCATCTATATCACTTTTGTGCATCAGATACTTGATTGATATTTCCTGTTCCTGGATTGCAAACGCATACACTTCAAAGTGGGTGGTAGTAATCCGGCTATTGATCCATGATAGACTGCTGTGATGATCAATTTTACTATCATGTCGGAGCTTTCTACTAACACATCCATTATGTATGTATGCATGTATGTATGTATGTATGTATGTATGTATGTATGTATGTATGTATGTATGCATGTATGTATGTATGTATGTATGTATGTGTGTATGTGTGTATGTGTGTATGTGTGTATGTGTGTATACAAATTTGTATGTTTTGTCTTATGTATGTATTCTCATGCATATACTTGCATATCTAAACATATTTAAATGATTAACTTCTGGAAAGTTTTACAGATTTTTACAGTTCCACTGATGGCTTGGATCTGTAGTCTTCGAATCAGCTTTCTCATTTCTAGTTTTGAGAAGCCTAGTTTCTCAAGACTGGTATTTAGGCAGTGTGTTATATATCCTAGTGCCACAATAATTACAGATATGAACCCAAACTTGTAATATTGGATAGAGTAACCACAAATTTCTCAATAGTTCAGCGTAGGTATTCTCTTTTTTACTGACGATCAACTTTATGTTTACATCCACTGGACAGCTGATTTCCACAACCGTACACAGTTTCTCTTCTCTATCCCAAATCATTATATCATGTCTATTGTGTTGACATTTTACTGAGGTTTTCACTGAGACATTCCACCAGTACTCCTTTTTATTATGAGTGGCTATAGCGTCCACCATACAATGAGTTATTATTTCTTTGTCCTCGGGGTTATCCTTCCGACGGATTTCATAATAGAGTGTCCTAGCTACAACATCATGTCTCATCGGTAGATAATACCGTGATGACATTTTCGGACAACTGCTTATGATGTGGGTGATATCTTCGGTGTTAACTCCACAAAGTCTGTTTCGGTTGTCACATTTTACTGCTTTTCTGCATCGCCGTTCTTTTGTGCATCAGGTATTTGGTTGGTATTTCCTGTTCTTAGATTGCAAACGCATACCCTTCAAAGTGGGAGGTAGCATCCCAGTTGTTGGTCCATGATAGACTGCTTTGTTGGTTTTACTATCATGTCGGAGCTTTCTACTAACACATCCAAGCATGGGCTTCTGCCCTTCCATCTGATGATACGTTGCGGTAGTGGTGTGACTTCTTTAGGCATGTATTGAAGGTTATCGGACAAGGAGTGCTGTTCAAGGAGTTGCCTTCCAAGTATTATGATGTTACCAGCCTCATGTATGCAAACATGGTCAAGGGATGCATTTCGACAATTGATGATTAAAAGATGCTGCCGAAGGGATATGATGCGACATTCAAAGACATTTGGGATCGATGTTGAACCTCAACCTCCTTGTTTCCGTTTTAGGGAGAGGCGGGGCGGTGTACGTTACTGTTGATGTGGAAATTATGTGTACTTGTTAGTATCTTCCAGGTTTTCATATCAATGGCTCGGATCCCACCAAACGTCCAACCAAGCAGCCCAAATGTTGGTATGAGTACTGGCACTGCAAACTCATTGTGGGGCACTATTTTATTGAATGCAAAGAGTTCTGAGTTCCAAATTTTCTTTATTCGGCTGTAATATTCTTTAGTGACAAGTTAGAGGTACAATTGTAAGATGTGTTTTCATCCACCTCTTGGTACCTGTAACATTACTCATCAGTCACAGGAAAAACAGCTAGGTCATTGATGAAGATCCTGCTAGTCTGGTTTACAGTTTTCCCTCTTTTCACAACCATATGGCAACATTTAACCTGACCAAACTCCAGCCGTGTATCTTTTGAGAGTGCTGTAACTAGGTCAAGGTTATTTTTCATTTCGTGCATATTCTTTGCATATAGTTTCAAGAACCTGTGTAATTTTGGTATTTCTGTTTCCTTGTGAACCAGTGAGATATCCTTCAGACTTCCTTAACATGAATTACAAGGGGTTTACAGAAAGTATAAACATCACAGAAAGGCTGTCCCCTTGGAATATGCCCCTGCGATACTGCATTCTATCAGTATGATAATACAGTATGTATGTTAAAAGGCGGCGAGTTGGCAGAAACGTTAGCACGCCGGACGAAATGCTTAGCGGTATTTCGTCTGTCTTTATGTTCTGAGTTCGAATTCTGTCGAGGTCGACTTTGCCTTTCATCCCTTCAGTTGCGTACTGGAGTCGATCTAATCGACTGGCCCCCTCCCACCAAATTTCGTGCCTTGTGCCTAGAGTAGAAACGAATACAGTATGTATGTATGTATGGTTGGGTGTTTGGCTGGCTGGCTGGCTGGCTAGCTGACTGACTGGCTGGATGAATGGATGAATGGATGCATACCAGTGCCGATGATAATGCCGGACGTGAGAAAGTCGGATGCGAAAAGGCCAAAATCAAACAACTTAAAAGTCAGAATACCGAAATCTTGAAAGATTTAATACTCAGAAGACCGAACTTTGAAATATTTTAGAAGAAAAAATTCGGAAAACTGTCTTAAAAGATTTATTTACGGTTAAAAATCTGAGTTTATTACAACTTATTTACTTTTCAAACGCTACATCAAAATATGACAGCCAAATGAAATTTGGTGAGAGTATTTAGTTACAAGGATACGATACTGAGGACATAGATGAAATTTTAAATTATTTTATGGAATATTTAGTTCTTTATATTCTTTCACTATTAAATATATTCTCCTTAACAGCTTTTCGTCCGTCATTAACATTTAAGTTCAATTTCTGCCGGGGTCGACCTTATCTTTCTTTCTTCGGAGTCGATAAAATAAATACCAGCTGAAGACTGGGGTCGATGTGATTGAATTACTTACTCCCTTGAACTTGCTGACCTTGTGCCAAAATTTGAAATCAATATTGAATATATTCTTCAGGCGACAAGCTGGTAGAATGGCCATCGTGCCGAGCGAAATGCTTAGCAGAATTTCGTCCGCTTTTTCTTTCTGAGTTCAAATTCAGCTGAGGTCGATTTTGCCTTTCATCCTTTCAGGGTTGATAAAATAAGTACCAGTTGAGGACTGGTGTCAATGTAATCGATTTAACCCCGTCTTCGAACTTGCTTGTCTTGTACCAAAATTTGAAATCAATACAAATGTAAACAAACCAAACGAAAGTTCAAATATGCATATCAGGTCACCTATTAAAACACTTGCTTCATGACTATTTTGTATGGCAACTGATTTATGCAGTAGAGTTTGTACTCTATTCTAACTGATTGATTGGGGAAGTAAGCTAGGTACGTCTTCTCTGAGAAACAATCAACAAACTATGAAACTGTCCGCCAGGACATTCTCCCCTTTTTTCCTCATATCAATAGCAAAGAATGAATGTGTTCACATTTTTATTTAATACAGTGATGCTATATAATGGCTAAATATATTTCAGTTCTGATTTACAAGGTGTTCTGCATAAAATATTGTTTAATTAATGACGAGCTGTTAAAAACACAAATATACTAATTATATTTTTTCTACCAACACCGTGTTAGCCTAATTTATGACTTTATACAACTGTTAATCCATGCTATTGATTGGGGAAAAAAACCGAGTCGATCTTCTCTAAGGAGAGACAGTCTACATACCATGATGTTGTCCATCACGAGTCTCCCTTCCACCTTTTTCTTCACATTAATAGCATAGAAACATTTTTATTTAACCGATTGTAAGATATTCAAATGTTTTTACATACATACATACATACATATATACATACATACAAACACGCACACATACACATATACATATGTACACGTGTGTCCATGTATGTATATATAATTGCAAATGCCAGAGTGGACGTAGAGTGAGTGGGAGAAAAGACAAGCCCTGAGACATACCAGCGTTGATAGATTGTTAGTGAGAGAGAGAGAGAGAGAGAGAGAGAGAGAGAGAGAGAGAGAGAGAGAGAGAGAGAGAGAGAAAGAGAGAGAGAGGAGAGATAGAAAGAGAGAGAGAGTAAAAGAGAGAAAGAGTGAGAAAGAAAAAGAGAGAAAAGAGAGGTGTTGGAGAATACGTTGTTGCTAATGGATGTTCCTGGTATTGGTAAAAGTATTATATTATATGTAAAGCTTGGTAAAGTTATTGCATAATTACTGCGATTATTAGTAAAACTACCATATAATAACTCAGATTAAGCATAAAGCTATAGCACAATTAGAAAAGTTATTAGTAGAGCTACAAAACAGTGATAGAGATTATTGATAAACCTACTACATAACTGATTGTTGGCAAAGTCACACCATAATGAGAGCGATTCATAGGAAATCTGATATGTAGTATAATGACAGAGACTTCTGGTGAAGCTACAAGATATTGAAAGAGATTGTTGTTCAGGTTATATGAAGTTATATTGGCGCAAGCTTTTTTAGGTGTGTTTAACAAGTTAGGTTAGCGACCAAGTGGTTTTGAGTTCAGTGGCATTGCATGGCACCTTGGTCAAGTATCTTCTGTTATAGCCCCAGACCGACCAATGTCTTGTAAATGAGCGTGGTAGACAGAAACTGTGAGGAAGTTTGTCGTGTGTGTGTGTGTGCCCGCACGCATGTATACGAGAGAGTGCTGAAAAGTTTCTGGCTTTTGGGTAAAAAGAAAATATAGGAAGATCTGTTAATTATGATTTTATTCAAAATCTTCCTCTCTCAGATTCACACATATATAATCATTACTGGTACTCCGTCGGTTACGACGCTCAGACACGTGTGCCCTTAACGTAGTTCTTTGGGATATTCAGCGTGACACAGAATGCGACAAGACTGACTCTTTGAAACACAGGTACTACTCATTTTTGCCAGCTGAGTGGACTGGAACATGGTGAAATAAAGCGTCTTGCTCAAGGACACAAGTGGCCGCTGGGAATCGAACACGCGATCTTACGATTGTGAGACGAATACCCTAACCATTAAGTCACGTGCCTTCACATACATACATACATACATACATACATACATATACACACATCAGATAATCCCATAAATAATGTCCAGACTTTCAATTTGTAAACGCTTTAACAATATTTCAGAATGTCTAATGACATCAAGTAATATTTATACGTATTTGGACATATTTAAACTAATTAAATTTCATTTTGCGGGATAATCTAATTGAAACTTCACTAATTATAGCTCTTCAAACATGGAAGTGACTAAAGAGCATTTGAGGCACATAATGCTCTATGAGTTTTTTTTTAAAAAAGGGAACTCTGCAGCTGAAGCGACTCGAAATATTCCTTCAGCTTATGGAGAAGAGTGCCTGAATGAAAGAACTTGCAGAAGATGGTTTGTAAAATTCAGAAGTGGAGATTTCAGTCTTGAAGATGATATCCGAACAGGACGTCCAATTGAGTTTGATGACAAACTTCTTTTGGCAGAACTTGAAAAAGATCACGCGGTTTCAAATGAAGAGTTGGCAAGCAAGCTTCGTTCAAGTCATACAACTGTTCACCGTCATATTCAATAGTTTGGAAAGGTCCCAAAACTCGGAAAATGGGTGCCTCATGATTTGTTTGAAGCCAACCCCAAAACCTGAGTGGACATCTGCTCTTCTCTTCGTTCTCGTGAACTAATCTCGCCTTTTTTGCACAGACTGGTGACCGGTGATGAAAAATGGGTCTTTCATCAAAATGTTAAGCGTCGTAGATATTGGCTTGGTGAAGGGGAAAATGCCCAACCACAACCGAAAAGGGAACTCCATGCGAAGATGGTTCTTCTCTCTGGTGGGATTGCGAAGGAGTCATCCACTTTGAGTTGCTCCCAACTAATGCAACAACCGATGTTCAAATCTACTGTTCGCAATTAGGGCGTTTGAACGCTGCTTTGAAGAAAAACAGGTCTGCTTTAGTAAATAGAAAAGAAATAGTGTTTCATCCGGACAATGCAAGACCCCACACTGCAAAGATCACGCCACAGAAGATCGAGGAACATGGCTTATTCCCCAGGCTTTGTTCCTTCAGATTACCATTTGTTCTGCAGTTTACAGAATCATTTGGCTGGATTAACTCTCGAAACAACTGAAGAAGTTGAAACTGACCATTCAGTGTTCTTCTCTTCGAAACCGAAAGAATTTAATTTTTCTCTTATGGGATTACGTAGCTTACGAGTATATGGAAAGATGTCATAAATAATCATGGAAACTATGTTGATTAAGTTTCATTGAAATGTAAGATTTGGTCACTTGCTTTCCTGATTTAAAATCAGGACATTACTAATGAGATGATCTGATATATATGTATAGGAGCAGGCTTGACTGTTTTCCCAACCACAGGGTTCCGGGTTCCGTCCCACTACGTGACACCTTGAACAAGTGTCTTCTACTATAGCCTCGGGCCGATCAAAGCCTTGTGAGTGGCGGAAACTGAAAGAACCCCATCGTATATATATATATATATATATATATATATATATATATATATATATATATATTAGATTTAGATAAGGCTGGTTTATGGGATTACCTTAGGTTTCATGTCCATAAAGGATTTAGCTTAATGGTGTATCATCATATTCCAAAACCTGTTGGTTTAAGGCCTCTCTAGAATATGGAGGAGGAAAAACCCTGCTACAAAAGGGATTGTTTTCGTTTGGCTATCGATCGTCGGTTTCCAAGATTTGCTGGGAAATGTTTTGGTTCAAGATGCACCAGATCTGCCCAAGGAACTGTAGTCACTGTCTACCAATATTAAAACTGTGACACTACATGACCTTCCTTGACCAATTGCAACCCATCCGCCGGTAGCCATCTTGGATTTCCTGCACCTCTACTTTTATTCGAATTTCCACTGGCCCATAAGTAGCACGGAATTTGAATCAAACTGTGCTGATCCATATATATATATATATATATATATATATATATATATATATCTGCTGTCTTTTACTTGTTTCAGTCAGGGCACCGTCTCGAAAGATTTAGTCGAACAAATTGACCCCAGTAATTATATTTTTAGCCAGGTACTTTATTCTGTCAGTTTCTTTTGCCAAACCACTAAGTTACTGGGATGTAAACAAGGCAACACCGGTTGCCAAGTGGTGGTGGGGGATAAACATAACCACAATAGTGCGCGCACACGCACACACACACATACATAACACACACACACACTCACACGACGAGCTTCATGTAGTTTCTATAAGGCTTTGGTCCTATGTTGCTGACAGTAGGAAAAACTTTCTGACACCAGATGCTGATAAAGATTATTGATAAAGCTGCTAGATAGTGATTATTCATGATTGTGGAATATAATGACAGATTCTCAGCAGGAATGCTATATAATGACAGATATTGGAGTAAAGTTATTTTATAGTGAAATAATCTTAGTAGAATTACTATATAACGACCGCTGTTGTTGATAAAGATATTGTGTTATATCAATGTAAGTCGTTAATAAAGATACTATTGGTCGAAATTTTTGTTGAAGCTACTACATAACGACAGGATTGTATATAGAAATACATGTTAAAGCTACTAAGTTAGGACAGAAAAGTATATAATGACAATTATTTTTTGCTTTGGTAAACAACGGTTGTTATATCATGCATGATATTGTACCATATCGCTTGTTTAAACATTTAATTTTCAATGATCCAATTCATCCGACTGAAAACAGGTACCATATGAAGATTCTCCCGTTACTATTTTGCTTAGATCTGCACTAACTGAGCAGACTTATGATAAAAAAGCATGGCCTTCTTACCTTTTCCCTCTTTTTCAGCAAGTAGCAAACGTATCTTGTTTGAAGATGGTAGAGTGTGGTTTGAGGGTTGTTGGGTATCATTTCTAGAAGGGAGGTCAAGCGATCATCTCGAGGCACCTTCGTTTATAAAGGTTCATTGACCTCTGTAAGTAGACGAGACAATAAATATTTTTGGACAAAAGTGTTAACACAAGGATGAGAAAATCATTGTGTGACGTTCACAACCATTACATAAACATTCGCAACATAAATGAATTGGCGCTAGTCAACGATCAAAATCTCTCATCACTCCTGTCTTCCTTATGCATATCATTAATCACTCGAACTTCCAGGATTGCATCCAAAACTCATTCGTTCACTCAACAAACATCCATGCTAGCATTTTTATTGTTCTCTTTATAAGGAGACACTGCTGATAACAGTTGAAAGGTTCAATAGTTAAACAACTGAGAGGCCTGTGTTACTTATCTTCTCTCATACGCAGCAGAGTTTTACCCGTGGAAGATAAGATGCTGAATTCTCAGCCGCTGACTTCGGCCAGCGTTAAGCAAAGGCAGCGCAGTTCTGTCAGACTGACCTCTGATTTGTTGAGCTACCCTGCAGAATTCTCATTCTTTCATTGTAAAAAGTTATCCCTAATAAGTTTGCTTCCAGTTAAGAGCACAGTGGTTTCTAAATTTCACTAAATTTCACCCGAGAAACCCGATATAAATTCGGGGTTTTGGGTGTTAGGTGAACTAAATGGCACACAGAAGTCTACAGTTATGAATTCAGTTTCTCCTTCATGAAAAATTCTATGAAAGATTAGCCTCCACGGAGAAATTGTTTCTCACCCATTTAACATTGGCATAAATTGAGTGGACGCCATAACTAAGGCACGTCTATTATCTCTAATATTGGATATTTTACATGAATAAATAGTGACTACTTTATTCTTGCTTTTATTTAGTTAGAAAACTAAGTTGTTTTAGTGTTTAGTTAACGACGACTGAATTACCAACATCTAATAATTATGTCTATTAATGTGTGGAAGGTGAAAAACAAACTTGTGGCAATATAGAAAAACACTGGCAAAACAAACGACAGATAGAAATACAAGAAACAAAACGAGAAAATATTTACCTAACGATAATAAGTATGTAACATTGTGAGTGTACGTATGAATGCATGCATGTATGTATGTATGCACGAATGTATGTATGCATGTATGTATGAATGTATGTATGTATGTACGTATGTATGCACGTATGTATGTACGTATGTATATACATACATATGTGTGTACATATACAGCTATGTATGTATATATGTATATATATATATATATATATATATATATATATATATATATATATATATATATATATATATATATATATATATATATATGCATATAAGTTTGTATATATGTGTGCATATATATATATTTGTGTTTGTATAAAATATAATACAATATATATATACACATAAATATACATACATATATATACATATATAGAAACATATATATATAAATATATACATACATACATATATATATATATATATATATATATATATATATATATATATATATATAAATATATAAATACATACATACACGCACACATATATTATATGTATACATATATTATGTATATGTATATAATTGGGTATTTTTGTGAGGCGCAAATACACACTCATTCACATACACACACATATATCAATATTTCTCTTTCCTTTCCTTTTTATACACTCACTCACAAACACATACAAACGCGTGCACACACACATACACACACACACAAATGCGCGCGCACACACATAAACAATTGCTGTAAAAACACCGCGCTTCTATCTATATAAGCAAATTCCATCCTATGTAATGTGCTTCTCTGCGCAATGATGTAACATAAACAGTGTAAGAAATAATCCGGATATCCTCTAAGAGGCTCATTGAGATAGGAAATGTCAAGAGAGAAATGTCAGTAGTTCAGAGGTGTGTATGTGTGTTTGTGAAAACACTGGCCGCTTCCTTTCCTCACCCTTTCCCACCTCGTCATCCTCCTCCCCACGTCTCTCCCTCATCCACTCGCTTTCTTTCCTCCATTCTTTCGTTCCTATCATTTTAAAAGGTTTACTTTTCTCTTTAATTAGTCTTCGCTTTGTCTGAAGTTCAGCTCTGGTCATGTTAAAGAAAACGCGGAAAAAAATACTATAAAAATTAAATTTAGTTTCATATTAGAAACCTCTCACACCATTAGAAGAATTTTTATTCAGACAAATTTTTAGCGATTATTTTACTGTCATTTTATCTACTCTTTCTTTGTTGTTCTCTTCAATTTCTTTTATTTGTATTTTTTTGTTTGCTTTAATTTTACTCTCATGTTTTGTTTTTGCCTCTTATCTGAAGGTATATAGAATTATAAATGTTGAAAATATCACGAAGACATTTTTACCTAAATCTATGCAAAAATACATCGAGTTGACCTCAATACACAAACACACACGTGGCATACACATAGCCCCACCCTCTCCACGTTCCACACACATACTCATTCTATGTGTATGTATACGGATAAGAATATATGTGTGTCTATTTATGTATATGTGTGCATGCTTGCCTGTACGCGTTTGTATGTGTGCATGAAAAAGAGAGAAGAGCAGCAGAGATTTGTTTAGATAAGCACAACAAACTATTCATTTAATTTGAATGCATATTAACATAGTTAGACTTCAAGAGCATCTTGATTGCTAAGACTGTATATGTCACGGGTTCGTTACCGCACTGATCCCACTTCAAAACTTACCTAGTTCAGTATTGAACTTTCATGATTGGAATTCAATAAAATAAGTTCCAAACACATTTTAGAAGTGAGTTCAAATAAAAATGAACCAAAATAATCTTTTGGATATACGTAAATGCAGTTATGAATAAAAGATGTAAATGTAAATATAATTTGCTTGTGGAACTCCTGATAAGCACGTTGTCGTGATGTTAAATGTTGTCAGCGTTGATGTAGCTACCCATCTCTTCAGATTTAATAAGCTAAATAAGGGTATTTGCTGAAAAACTGTGGCTAGAGTTGTTCCTGTGGTACTGAGTTGAGATCACCGAATAGAAGTCGTAAGCCTTAATCCATTACCACATTAGTATGTATTAGAGATGGTTTTCTAGCAAAGTTCATGCTGTGTAAAGTTTATGCTTTATGGTTCACCTAAAACCCCGACACCTTTTCTTCTACCATAGTTGACAAATGAAAAATCAAGTAGATTCTAAAAATTACTTGGCTCATTTCTTTGGCGGTCTTCAAACATTTTAATGGGAAATTTAATGATCCAAATGATTCTGATTGTACTAATTTTAAGAATAATAGTTTTTTCTTACATGGACTCAATTTTGTCGGGTATCGATATTGTCAATTAAATCAGCTTGCTATCTTTTCAATCCTAATGCAATAAAAACAAAATGAGCCTTGGTTGGATTGAAAATCAGCCTGAATGATTAGAAGAACAAAACTAAATAATGCAACTCAGCAAATCAGCGACAATAATATATGCATGCAAGAATAAATCAGCGACATTAATATATTCAAACAAGAATAAAGATACCGTGGTCTTCCTCAGCAGAAAAAGTAACTGGTTCTTCATCGTTTTCGACACTGAATATTGCAATTGTTCGATCAGCTGAATTACCTACCCCTTGAGTTAAAGTATTGAGTTTATTGTATTGCAAGTATTTAGAACATTTTAAAATCTCTTGGTCTGGAGGGCTGGCAGTGCATATGACCCCCTACAAGGTCTCGGGTACTGGTGGGTGGAAGGTATTCTCTAACTAGAAATCTGGCTCAAATATTTGTAAAAGAGTTAACTCTGCTAAAGACCCTTAATACAGACGACGAATTAAAATTCATCACCCTTACCCCGCCTCTCTTAATTCACTAGTTCATGTTGCACTTTCCTACGTACAGTACCACCGATTGTTAGGGGGTACAAATAAAACGGTTTCTCTGCAAAGGCTCACCGCCATATAATACAAAACTTGGTCGGTAAGTAACACCTGATAAACTCTACAAATGATTATTAATGATCTTACCTGACGTTCTCACATTTATAACATAGCAAAACTGCTTTCCAAAGATTAACCTTTCTATTCAGGGTTAGAAAACACTTTCTACAATGCTCATGAGAAGCACACAAGGGACGTTTACACATCAGGGTCGTTACTGCAGCTGCTGCTATAAATCAGAACATCGTAGACTGTGCCTAAAAAAGTGTTCGAGTCATTGGCAACGAATCAATCACCAACACAGTTCAGCCTCAAAAATACAGAGTCAGTTGCATATGTGTGTACATGTGTCTGCGATTGTGTATATGCATGTCTGTGTGTGTAGGTACGCGCACACACACTATTCAGTCCCACCCAACATTCTAGTGTCTCTCTTTTTGGCCCCTCACGCTGAGTCTCATGACGATAGATGAGTATAAACACGGAAACCGAATTGAAGACACCGAGTTTGGCTTTTTTACCAACGTCTCCTTTTCTGAGCATCGAATAATGGAGCGGCCACAATACTGTGCCGGCACCTGTAATTAAAGCGATCAATTCATCCCCGCTTCCCACCTTGAAATGCTTAAACTTCTCCACTTGTCTCACTGATGTTATACTCATGCACAGACTAGGGCCCCAAATTAACAACAGGCTGGAGGCTGGTAATCAATATATTATTTAGCTACATCTGGATGCGTGTAGGTTCATTTTTGATAACATGCTCATGTATTGTTTATAACAAAAAAAAAAAAAACCCCAAAAAAGAGGGAAAAAAGGAGAAAGGAAAAAAAAGGAATGTGCACGTATAACATAACTTAAAAGCAGCGCAAAGGATGTGCCGGCACACACGAGATTGAGACATGGCCAACCTCACGCACTTATGAAGAATTCCGGAAGGAGCTTCGTGAGACCACTGCTGAGATGCTTCCGAAAAAAAAAAAAAAAAAGAAAAGCCGTTGGAAAACCGATTATAGCAGCGACTCTATCAATTCCTAGGGATATCTGAAGAAGGAATTTTATTCCGAAATATCATATCAGACTATGGATGATTAATTAAATTACAACAGTAATTACAGTCCATTACTTGTATTATAGTGCATTGTTGTGTCATTCAAAATATTTTATTCTTTACAAACAATACACACTGCTTCAAGCGAACTACAATACTCTTCTATACTATGCAGATTGCATTGGGAAGGCTTTCTTGAGAGGACCAACGTCAATCTTTTGATGAGCCAAAGAGCACCATATCACCTGAAAATATCAGTCAACCGACTCAAAACCCTGCGACTGTGACGCCACCTCCACAACGGCTGCGGATGTCAATTCAGTTCATAAAAATTATCTATTGTCAAATGAAGTGCTAATGCTGTACGACAGTGCACGCCTATATATGGCCGCCCACACCATTACAATCATTGAAAAATTGGGTTTCGAGTTGCTGGAAGATCCTGTATACAGTCCAGATAACGTTTCTTTCAAATACCTCTTTGGATTACTCTTTGGACATTGGTTTGCTACGGACGTAGAAGTGCAGGAAGTAGTGCATAAATGGTTGTTCGAGCAGCTGTAAACCTCTTTTCCAATGGAATAAGCAAACTTGTGAACTGCTGGAAGAAGTGCATCGAAAAGCAAAGAGACTATGTTGAAAAATAATGTAAATGTTCAACCCCTGTTATTGTTTTAATAAATCACAGAAACAAAAATGCATCTAAATTTTGACTTTCTCTTGTGACAAGTAAGAAAGACACTGTCTCTCTAAAGGAGAGATATAGGACATCGACTGGAAAAGTGGCGTGGACATCAATGGTGAGCAATTAACATCCGATTCAAAGATGACATTGTACTCATTGCTGAAACCACAGACCAACTGACCACTCAAAATTTATCAGTAGGTCTTAGAATGAACCACATGAAAACAAAATATATGCGGTCGGAAGATATAGCACAAGGCCGAAAAGTGCTTGGAAGCGATGAACGAGGAGATAAAGGAGTATGTCTACTTAGGGCACACAGTGAATATACGCCGAGATATGGTTGCTGAAATTTCAAAGACAATAAGGGCAGGATGGAAGGCATTAACTCAATAAAGGATGTGCTTCAAACAAGGCTTGAAAGTGCCATACGTACCAGACTCATCAATATCACCGTCCTATCCGCGTTCTTATGAGCACGTAGATGTAGGCTGTTACGAAGAAGATAGAACATCAATTAACTACGACATAAAAGGCCATCAAAAGATCCATGCTATCATTACGAGAGTTCATTCGAAATAAAATAATTTGAGAACGGACTGGAGTGAATGGAGTGATCGACAAGTACCGAAATCTCAAGTTCATCTGGGCCGGACATATCGCAAGACTCACAGACAGCGGGCGGACCCGTGCAGTAGTAACCAAGAGATCGGAAAAGGCCACTTGAAAGGCCTCCACGACGATGAGAAGACGATTTGGTCAAGATAGAAAAGAATTGTACGATCGAGACTAAATTTGAAGTGCATTGTGACTAGCAGTGTGTAACAGCATCTGATGGCTTGGTCGATACTGCGATACTGTGATAATATATCACAGACACGTGTACTCCTAACTTAATTCCCAGACAGAATTAGAAAGATACAGTGTGTGACAAGGCTGTGCCATTTGAATTACAAATACAATCTACCTGACGGGTGTCGATGCAGTTTTCTTCTGCCAAATTTTACACACAAGATATGAGTCCACTCGAGACGATAGAAAATCTTATTTATCTATGATACCACGTACTAGGTTCAAATCTGGGACCTAGTAGTTGCGAAATCAAATTATTAACTATTCAACAATACTATACACACACACAAATACTCAGACAGACTCACACACACACACACACACACACACACACACACACACACACACACACACACACACACACACACACACACACACACACACACCTATCTGTGAACACATATACAAAATCAAAACATACAGATCTACATGTGCAATGACGTCCATGCCCTGCACCCATGTGTGCGTGTGTACAAACAATACATACATACATATATATATATATATATATATATATATATATATATATATATATATATATATATATATATATGTATGTATATGTATATATGTATATATATATGTATATATATATATATATATATATATATATATATATATATATATATATATATATATATATGTATATATATATATGTGTGTATATATATGGGAGAATATACAAAAAATAACAACAGACGAGGACAGGTGGTGTAAATAACAAAAGTATATATTAGTATGACGCTCGGGAATACGGAAAGTCTTTGACGTTTCGAGCTACGCTCTTCAACAGAAAGAATACGGAGACAAGGAGAAAAACACGGAGAAAAAAAATTGAATAGTGTTCAGTCAACGGTCAATCATAATAATGGCCGATCATAACAATGACTGACCGGAAGTTAGAAATTCTTATTTCAGGAGAGCTAAGAAAGGGGGAGATAACAAACGGTGATCGGGAACGAGGGGCTGTGTGTGGGAGGTAGACTGCTGGTGATCTTGACGTATGTAATGTGAAAATGGGGGAAGGGAGAAAGGAAGAAAGTAGTTGGTCAGTTGTAGTGTGTGCGTGGTGTGATGCGAGGGTATTGGTGTGGTGTGCGTGGTGTGATGCAAGGGTATTGGTGTGGTGTGATGTGAGGGTGTTGGGAGGTGGGGAAGACATGGGTGGAGTGTGGGGTAGATATATATTTATATAAATGTATGCATGTATCTATGTATGTATACAAGGTGCATTCTAGAGAGATATTTATTAATTTCAAAGACGTATAAAAATCTAATTTCCTTCAAAGCTCTTGTTGTAGCACTATAGTCACTTTATGAAGGCCCCATGAAAGTTCTCCATAGTGAAGGTGCTCAGAACCCTTGTCACAAGGCTAACAACTTCGTGGAAGGAGATAAGTTGATTACATCAACACCAGTGTTCAACTGATACTTATTTTATCGGCCCCGAAAAGGGAGAGAAAGGCAAAGTCAGCCTCGGCTGAATTTGAACACCGAATGTAAGGACAGACGAACAGTCGCTACGCATATTGCCTGGTGCGCTAACGATTTTGCCAGTTCACCGCCTTAGAAGAACGAAATATTAACCAGAGTAATTTAAAATAACAGAAATAAGACGGAAAAAGTGACATATATTACAGAACTATGATGTTTTACGCCAGAGTATACGAATAAAGAGGTATAAGCACACTTATACACTAAAAGATTTACATATTTATACACAAGTATGCATACGCTCAGTTATATTACATAAATCCAATGAGCACTTCTACATATAGTCACAAAAAGTCATAGTCATATAAAAATCGCACACTTAAAACTGTGGATTTTGTCGTGAAGGTCTGCATATTTCGACAAACACTTCAACAAACTTTATTTAATGCATAAACAAAATGGAAAGTATTTTTTTTCTTTTTATCATTAAATAAGATATTCAACATTTTGATACAAGCTTAAGTAAAATCCTTCTATAGACTAAAAGGAAAAGAAACAAGTTAGGGTCGATGGAAAGGAAAAAAAGTGATCTGAATGACAACAGAAGAAGAGAGAGAAAGAGAGAGAGAGAAAGGGAGAGAGAGAGAGGGAGAGAGAGAGAGAGAGAGAGAGTGTGTGTGTGTGTGTGTATGTGTGTGTGTGAGGGTGAGGTAGAATTAATTGAAGGGAGCAGAAAGTAGAGAGATGATGGTAAGAAGGGAATATGAAGCTAAGAGGTAGGAGTTAAAGAAATCGAAATAAAGAAGATGAAAAAGTAAGAACGGCCAACAGATTTATTTCAGAGAAGGTAAAAAAAAGTGGATGCAAATTGAGACATGGAGAGAAAGAGAAGCTGAGAGTCGGATATAGAGAATGAAACAGAGAAATGGGATATAAAATGGAAGAAAGAAAAGAGTGATAAGAGAAAAAGAGTGAGCTGAGATAGAAGATATAAGAGATAAAAAAAATATTCATTATAGAAGTGGCTGACAGCTATAAGGATCTATTTGAGGCAATGTATATTTTTCGTTGAAAGTATATTTTCCGTTAATTCAATTTAATTTTTTTTCATTATCAGTACGGTAATATTTTTTTCTGCTATAATTTAATTTAATATTTTCTTGTTTTTATAAAGTTTTCTTTATGAAGCATTTGTAGGAAATATCTGACAGAAAGATAAACAACAATAACAACAACAGCGGCAACAACATCAAGAGACTATTCGTATAAACTGGATATCTTTCGTTGGTTTATACTTTGTTCAAAATCTGATAATTTCCTCTGAGTATAGTGTATGTTACTATAGCAACTCTCCGCCCCAACAATCATATAGACAGAATTAGTAGAGTGGTGGACAACCTCCCCTGTAGTATTTATTTACATTTCTTTCAGTTCCATAGACGGTATAATTAATATCAGTCAATCATTGGTGTCGATTGAATGGATGACACAACTCCTCACGCCACCAAATATGTGACCTTGCGTTAGTGATTCACTGCGTTAAACAAAAAGAAGAAAAACAGAAGAAAACCAAATTATGAAAAGACTACTGATGGACTGCATCAATAAAACCACAAAATGGCAACAGGTTAGTGTGCCGCAAGTATTCTAGTATTTCAGGTGGAGCTCTCCAGGAAATATTTACAGGTTGTAGAATACTTTCCAGTTTTCTTCCGAAGACCCATGTCCATAACATTAGAATTCTCTTCTCGTGTCATACAAACTAATTCCTTTTCGCGAACTTTATTAAAGTTTTAAGACATCATATAATTCTTTATGTCATGTTGACAATCCACGACAGAACTTTCTAGCACATGGTTTTAGAGAAAAGTACAAACCTACTTTTACTTAAGCTGAGCCAACAAAAACAAAACGAAAAAAGGAAAGATGATGGGTAATTTGTTCTGTATTTTTGCCAAGTTTTCTTCAATTTTATTTTCCATACTTTCAACACGGTTGTTTTCTGTTCTTTATCTCTTTCCCTTCCTCTTCTCTATGTATTGACATGTAAGTGATATGAATATATATGTGATACGTGATAAACATATGCATTACTTCTCTCTTCCACTCTCCATATTTCTGTATACGTACTTACATGCACACATACATACACACAGATGCGATTAATGTGTGGGAACGGATTCCTTTTTCATACAATGTACCCATTTTCTGCCACTCTGCTTGATATTTCATATACTTCTACAGGTTCTTCGTTTACTCACCTAACATTTAATTCGCGTTTATTTATTTCCATATTCTTTCCGCTTCTATTTCACTATGTTTTCAAATTTTTGTTTGTTTCTAATGTTTGGAATCAAGTTTATTCTAGAAATGAAACCTTGTCTTGTAATTCTATAGCCTTGAAGTGCATCAATAAATCACTAAACTTCAAAATAAATTCTTCTTTTCACAGTCTTTCTTTTAAGTCTTATCTCACCCATTTCCCCCCAAGAAGGTATCGGTTGTTTTTCTTATCAACATTATACGGAATTAAAATAGTTTACGCCAGCCAAATTCCGTAGCTTACCCTGAGAAAGCTGTTATCTCCGGCTTGTCTCATATATATATATATATATATATATATATATATATATATATATATACACAAACATAAATACATCTCTCTATATATACAAATATACATCTCTCTCTCTACATATAAATACATCTTTCTCTTTCTATATATATATACACATATACGCGCGCGCACACACACACACACACACACACACACACACACACACACACACACACACACACACACACACACACACACACACACACACACACACACACACACACACAACAGTTCTATCTAGGTGATGCTCTTAGTAAAAGCATAGCATAACTTTCGGCTTCCTATATATGTAACAGTCATTTCTAGGCAATGTTCTTAATCTCTTGATGATATTTTTACTGTAAATTCGATTTTTTCAATCCTCTCGGGAAGATTGCCGGATTTAACTTATTTTTACTTTTGATCTAAAATAGGAAAGGATAGCATAATTTTCAATTTCTGTACGCCAACATAAAGTGAAGTAAATTTGATGAAATAAAAAAAAATATATATATTTTGAATTATTACCGAATATTTGAAAGACTTGAGTGAAAAGAATTATAAGACATTAAAAGTATTGTTCCTTAGTGAACTAAATGTTGTTCAATTCTTTACAGTCTAGCCACGGAAATTATTGGATCGTTTAGTCAATGTGTAACACAGATGTAAACCCCAAGATCGATTCTTCAAAATATTCGTAATTTTCTGCAAGACGAAAATAGACGAAGGTTTTACCTTTTACTTGTTTCAGCCATTGGACGGCGGCCATGTTGGGGCACCGCTTTGAAGAATTTTTTACTCGAACATATCGACCCCGATACTTATTGTTTACTTTTTGTAAAGCCTGGTACTTATTTTTTGCCGAACTGCTAAGTTACAAGGGTGTAAACACACTAACACCAGCTGTCAAGTAGTGGTGGGGCGAACACAGACACAAACACATATACGACGGGCTTCTTTCAGTTTCCGTCTACCAGATCCACTCACAAGACTTTGGTCAGCCCGAAGCTATAATAGAATACATTTGTCCAAGGTTCCACGCAGTGGGACTGAACTTGGAACCATGTGGTTAGGAAGCAAACTTCTTACCACACACACACACACATATTCTAGAATGTTACCCGTCATGTGATGAGTAACTTTGGAAGTCTACTTTGGTCACCTACTTGTGTTACCATGAGTAATTTGATAAAAGTTAAATTACAATTATTGTATGCATACCATTTTCTTGATGCCAATAATTGTGGTATATTTCCAGTTGTAGCAATTGCAGTGATATATTCATTTGGAAGAATTTCTCATAAATGTTTAACTTAGCGAATACACTAGTGACTCAGGCAAAAGAAACAAAACAAAACAAAAACAAACAAAATACGCCGAAATTAACAAAATGAAAACAAACAAAAACTTACTCTGCAAACGAACAGCTTAGTTCAAAAGTATCTCAGGAAAATATTCATTAGAACAAGCATTAACTACAGCAAAGCCATTTTCAGATACAGTTAATTACTCCCTCGTCTCATGCTTCTCAACGTCGCCGTCGTCGTCGTCATTCTCCTCCTTCTTTCTACCTCCTCCCCTCCCCTTCTTCCTCCTTTCCCTCCCCTTCGCCTATTCTTCTCCTCTTCCACTTCCCCTCCTTCCTCCCCTCCTTTCCCCCTCCTTCCTCTTCCCCCTCCTTCCTCTTCCCCCTCCTTCCTCTTCCCCCTCCTTCCTCTTCCCCCTCCTTCCTCTTCCCCCTCCTTCCTCTTCCCCCTCCTTCCCCTTCCCCCTCCTTCCCCTTCTCCTCCTTCCCCTTCTCCTCCTTCCCCTTCTCCTCCTTCCCCTTCTCCTCCTTCCCCTTCTCCTCCTTCCCCTTCTCCTCCTTCCCCTTCTCCTCCTTCCCCTTCTCCTCCTTCCCCTTCTCCTCCTTCCCCTTCTCCTCCTCCTCCTTCCCCTTCTCCTCCTCCTCCTCCTCCTTCCCCTTCTCCTCCTCCTCCTTCCCCTTCTCCTCCTCCTCCTCCTTCCCCTTCTCCTCCTCCTCCTTCCCCTTCTCCTCCTCCTCCTCCTTCCCCTTCTCCTCCTCCTCCTTCCCCCTTCTCCTCCTCCTCCTTCCCCTTCTCCTCCTCCTCCTCCTCCTTCCCCTTCTCCTCCTCCTCCTTCCACTTCTCCTCCTCCTCCTTCCCCTCCTCCTCATCCTCCTCCTCCTCCTCCTCCTCCTTCCCCTCCTCCTCCTCCTCCTTCCCCTTCTCCTCTTCCTCCTTCCCCTTCTCCTCCTCCTCCTCTCCTCCTCCTCCTCTCCTCCTCCTCATTCCTCTCCTAGTGATCTGCCGCTATGATTCTTTCCCACTGTGTGAGTATGTGTCTGTGTGTGTCTGAGTGTGTGAATGCAACATTCTTTTACTCATTGTTTGCCACCAAGCCTAGAATGTGCTGTTATCCGGTACTTCTTATGTTAACTTACTCTGTATCTATATTTCACTCTATCGCCCCCTCTCAAGACGATCAACCAGCCAGCCAACCAACCAGCCAACCAACCAACCAACCAACCAACCAACCAACCAGCCAACCAACCAACCAACCAGCCAACCAGCCAACCAACCAACCAACCAACCATCCAACCAACCATTCAACCAACCAAACAAACAAACAAACAACATTTACTTCTGTTATCATTGAAAAGAGATTCGTATATACATGTCCAGACATTTATGAGTGTTTCTAATGCCCCATATTTAAAATAAAACTTGCAATGTTGTTATAAGTGGAAGACTGCTTCAATATTTGTTACTTAGTTTTAGCTGAATTAGTACAAGGAAGTAGGCTAATCCTTGCTCCTAGATCTAAATAAGTGAAAATTCTAGTAGCAAAAAACCTTGAAACTTTCGCTGTAAGCTCCATACAATTTCCACCAGTTTCATATAGAAATGTTATGGATATTCAATATACACGTCATTTAGGAAGACAGATCACCGTCAATTCACAGATAAATAGATTTCAATAGTTGAAAATTGCTTGATGGATCCTATATTTTCCAGTGTAGCGTGTGATGTGTGAGGCGATGCTGTCCAGGCACGAAAAGCAGTGAATGTGATTGTAGTGCCTATCGAATGTTGTAAGTATTGAAACCCCTATTATATTTGTTCCTTTTCTACAAAAATCAAACGAATGTGTCGTTTTCTGACGCGCTTTCAATAAAGGATGCACTATCTCTACTGCAGACTACTTCGTATACCACGTGGGCTCTGGAGCACATGGTAAAGTTGTTGGTGGGGAAATTAGACAATGTTCCCCTCACAAAACTGCTTGTGGTATGATTTCTATACAGAAATTTCTTCAGGGATGAACTTGTGTGCAGCATCTGTATGTTAAGTCCCTCCCTGCCGATAGCATGATGTATAGCATCTGTTTATTCTGTCGTCGAAATACAGTAATTTTAGGAAGCACATGTCAAACTTGATGATTCAGGCCTTTGACTTCAGCGATCTTTAAATGCTGTCATTTGGCGAAAGATGGAGGAAAGCTGTTGTTTATTAAGATCTTGTGGAACCACTTGGTGTTGATAGCTTTGACAGCTACGTCACTGCACCTGTCACTTATGCAGACGATTCCATTTTGCACGTATGCGGCTTTGGTTATGGTGGGTAGGGCTGACTCATTGTGCACAAACAAGTTTCTACTGGCAACTTTCTTGTAAAATCTGAGCTGGAAATCGAGCAGAAAGAAGGTTTCGGACTCGTCCGGGTGTTCAATTTCAAATTTTATGTGTTTGTCGGCGATGTTGAATCCCTGGTAAAAACCAAAAGCGTCTTTCCAGGAGGAAGTGTACCGCATGATTCACCGACGTATCTGGAGAGAAAGAAGCATGAATGATAGATGCTAAGTATTGTGCGCTTCGATTGCTTCGTGTATGTGATGGCCAGCAGACCTGAGAGTCTTGGTCCCATCGGTTGACCTGAGACCTGCTTGTTATACTACACCGTTTTATTGAAAATAGGTGTTACAGACTTATGTTCCCGAACGTCTGAGGGTGTCAAGCTTACTTTATATAAAATTTCCTCGCTCCTTTCTACATTCCTCAAACCCTTACTATCCATATTCCCGGCACACATCAACAACTCCAACGAGATCTTTAAAAGACTCAAGGATATCGATCCCACTCGACTTAGAAATAACCGATATCCTTTTAGCTTATACAAAATTTCTCTCAATATTTGCGTGTCTGTTCTTCTGGCTGTCGACATTCAAACTGACCGCATCATCTCTCTTTTCCTTTCCTTTCCCCCCACTTCCTTCGGTCTACTACTACTACTACTACTACTACTACTACTACTACTACTACTACTACTACTACTTTCTCTTCTCCTTCCGCTATCACCAACTTCCATTTCTTCGGTAGAGAGAGAGAGGGAGAAAGAGAGAGAGAGAGAAGGGAGAGAAAGAGAAAGAAAGAGAGATAGAGGAGGGAGAGAGAAAGGGAGGGAGAAAAGCAGAGAGCAATACAAATATACATATATACATGCATGGTCTATCTCTCTGTACACAAATACAAACAAACACATACACACACACACGCATATACATAAATATATATACATGCTATACATACATGTATATATGTATATATATATACATACATGTATATATATATATACATAAATGTATATATATATATATATATATATATATATATATATATATATATATATATATATATATATATATATATATATATACATGCTATATATACGTGCATATATATGTATAAATAAATATATATATATTCCTGTTTATGCTGAGAGAGAATGAAATAGAGAGAGAGGTAAAGAGAGAAAGGGAGAGGTGGGTTTCGGGAGCGACAGAGATGTGAGGAGAGGCTCTGAGATTCTGGAGAGTGTTAGAACTATGGAAAACAAATGGCAGTAGTAATTTTGACAATTATGTAAGACTGTCTTTTTTTAAACAAAGTCATTTGGAAAATTCGTGCATTCATTTTTATAGAACTCTGTCTGTGTATGTGCGTCCATGTTTGGCGGTAAATATGTATCTGTGCCTGTGTGTTTATATGCATATTCATATGTATATGTATGTATGTCTGTATGTATGTATGTATGTATATGTCCAGGCGCATTTGCTAAACTTCTTGAATGCTTTGTCTTTTTGTCAAGTGTTTAGGAATGTATGTGTGTGTGTGTGTGTGTGTGTGTGTGTGTGCATGCGTGTGCATGTGTGTGTATGTGCATCTTTTTGTATCTATATACACGTTCTTTTCGTTTGTGCTTGTGTGTATGAGTTCATATGCATGTGTGTGAGTTTGTACTCTAACTTATATTTATATATTATATGTATGCATGTATTTATGTCTTTTATGTATGAAAATGTGTGATTCTGCACGGTCTTTTCGTGTTCTTGGTAGTCACAATAGCAACAACGTTTTTTCCAAATGTGTTGACGATAATCCTTCAGTTTGAAACTCTTCGGGTTCAGATATGTTGAAAGCTTTTTTAAGAATTGGTCGAAGCATTTTTTACACACGGTATATTGTTTCATATAAAATTAGGAACAGAAGTTGAATTTTAGTTTTACTTAGATACACACACATGCATAAACACACACAAACATATACAAATACTTGTGCTCTCATGTACATATACGCACACATATATAGATATCTGTACAGAGTATACATGTGCATATCTATCTATCTATCTATCTATCTATCTATCTATCTATCTATCTATCTATCTATCTATCTACCTATCTATCTATCTATCTATCTATCTATCTATCTATCTATCTATCTATCTATCTATCTATCTATCTATTTACAAGTATGTATATATGTGCATGTATATTCATATATACATGCTCACATAAACACATACACCCATATGTATGTATGTATGTATGTATGTATGTATGTATGTATGTATGTATGTATGTATGTATGTATGCATGTATGTATGTATGGGTAAATAACGACAAATCTAACTTGCATTCGTCATCTCAACATCATTGTACTAGGGTCCTTAAATATACACTCTTAAAAAAAAGAGCTAGCAAAATATTGTGTTCTAAAATCACAGATGCATATGCGAAAATAAAACAATAGCCTTTTTTGCTGCAGAAATGACTGTTCCACAAACAGCACCATATAACTAAATTAGATTAATAATATGGTGCCAGAAGGTACGTAATTGTAAAGAAAAATAGAAGATAAACACAAAGTAAAAATTAAAAATTGAAATTAATTTTTTCTCCACAACAATTCTAAAATAAGCAGAAGTGTGTGTAAAAGATGTAAGTGAAAGAGAATGATAATCAACAAGAGCACACAACGAAGCGTCACAAAAAGTATAATAGTGTATGTAGGTTAACAAGAACGTTAAAATGGCGGCTGAAGAAATAAAATTTTTTGCCTGCTTCTTTCATTCCTATTAAATACATATAATGTTGAAATAAATCAATAACAAAAATTAAAAAAATATATATATAAAAATAATCAAACGGAAACATATAATAGCAATAACCTAGCTTTACTTTCTCTGACACTCTACTACTGCATATGCTGTTTACTGGTTCAACTTTTATTTGTCAAATGTAGAAGAGTTATGTTGCACAACTACTTTATTCTTTTGTTAATATTGTTCAGTTCAGATAGCAAAACGCTTTAAAATTCTCAGAAGCAAAGTGTTTTTTTTTTTTTAATATTTCCATTGTTATATAATTTTGCCCAGCTATAATTGTGAGTTGTATGAGTCCTTATGGTATTTCGAGACAACCATTTCTTCTGCGGCGAATTTTTCGACAAGAAGTAATAAATAATTCATGAAGTAGCATACCAAAATATATTTTTCTTTGACTTTGAATTATTATCACTTCAAAGAATGTTTCTTTTATCCTTAGATGCATGCACATATATACATAATCTCACGCGCAAAGTCTTACATTTATGGAGGATATAAATATCATGCATAATCTTACACAAACACTCACCAAAAACACAGAAGCATGCGCACATATACACGTTATACATGTCTATGCATTCCCAGACACACATGCATGTGTTGTTTATTTTGAAGCAGAAGAGAGTCAGTTAGAGTTTATGTTGGTCACTGTCAGTTATGTTTGCTTTGTCTTCGTCAGAGGAAAGATTTAAAGTGTACTGTAAAGATCTCTTTTGACTTTATCGTCTATAACTTATCTAACGAAAACTTTTCGAGTTCATGTTGGAACTGCCATAGGATATGCCTTGGGTAGCACCGACTTGGGTAGACTGTTACTGAATTATTCTTGAGAAAGTTCCAAATAACTATTTAGCTTGCATACGTGCATACTGGGTGATTACACAACAACGAGTATAAATCAGCATAAAATCTAAAATCTGAAGGAAGGAGTGTGGTCGCCTTGGCTGTAGCAAAATTACTGACCTACACTCAGCGTGATACCATTCCTCTCTCTTCCCATCACTCTGGAATGAAGGCAAACATTTGAAACGTTAGATTCTTAATTTTTTACCGTTAAATTCTTCATTCTTTACGGCCACAGAACATGGATAAGTAGATGCGTTGTTATTTTCGTAACGATATAAGTCAATACGATATATATATATATATAAAAATAAATAAATAAATAAATAAATAAATATATATATATATATATATATATATATATATATATATATATATATATATCATAAAATATTAAGCAAGAGTGGAGGTGGTATATAATGAATGTATCTATTTCACTAATTGACATTCATATAATAACGGTTCGCAGGCTTTAACATAGAAAAACTATTTTAGTGTATAATAAATAATAGATTATTTTACATGCCTGTATTAATATATATATATATATATATATATATATATATATATAATATAAATTATATAGTGCAGTTGTTTAATTTATAAATAAATACAGGTAAAAAAGCTTGCTCATGAGATAAAAGAAAATCATGTTTACTTTCATTCGTCAACACAATACGTTTATACGAACGCAGAGAGTCAACTTTCAAAATACTGATATATGGAAAACAATACGTAATAAAACTAATAAAACAGTTTTCTATAGGAAGGAGGTGGGAGATTTAGCAAGATATTAAAAAGTAAACGGTGGATTACGGTGGTGGATGAGAAGGATATATGTAGTATGATATAGAGGGAAAATCATATATTTATCTATAATAACCCCTCTACTATTTTAGGTTATTCTAGATTATTGACGATAGGTATATGTGTGTCTGTGTATATATATATGAAAAAAGAATAAATATATGCACATCCATATTAATACATACACACACAAACAAAATGGAGATGATGCACTACTCAGTTGTAATAAACATTCACCCTTTGTTCAATAGCATGTTAAATAACAATAATTGTTATATCCCTTTAGACTTATAAAAACCAACGAAAACTTTTCAGGGAGATGAACATTTGCCTTTTAAGTATCTTTAAAAAACGTTACCGTTTGCAACGCTTGTCTTTGCTTAAAAATGTTCTTTATAACAAGGTACGTTATTGATAGTGAGAATTAAACGCTTTCTTAATAATTGTTTTTCTTTCATTATTTGTTCTTTTTCTGTGATTGAATTAGAACATTTATATATTGGAAATGTTTTAAAATTAGATACATTCATCTGATGGCTAGAAAATTTGCCTTTTGGAATATGATAAAAAAATATGTATCAACAGCGCAGATATCTATGAAAAATTGTTGAATTCTACCCGATTCATTTTTAATCTCATTAACTAGAAATCAAATTCATATCTGATGAACTAGGATGACAAAGACTATTGGAACAAATGTATTTGAACGAGATTAATACGGGAACAAAACTTCTAAGCAGCACTTGGAAGCAAATACAATAACATTAACAGATGAGAGAGGAGTGTACAAAAAGGAGCAGAAGGATTACTTTCGCCAGATATATTAAAACATCGGAAGTAAGACTGGAAATGCAGAACTTATAACACTGCAATGATGGACGAAGAGTGAAAATTGGTTTTAAGTTATGAAGAGAAATTCAAAAGAATATACAAATTAGGTAAATCACACATAAAGGAAATTATCAAATCAAAACCATATGCAGAAGCAATAAGAAAACTAGGCGTAATTTCAGAAGACTTAAAGACCCAAACACGAATAGAAAAGACATTGAAAAATTACTACAGACAATAAATTTCCCCATTAAATTAAATTTGTAAACTTCAGGGAATAATTAAGTAACAGAAATCCTTTTCGATTCCGAATAAATATAATTAAGGGATAGGACATTCATAGTGAAATTATACATAGAAATAACTATAATATACGCACAGGCGTGGTTGTGTGGTAAGAAGCTTGCTTCCCAACTACATGTATGTATGTATGTATGTATGTATGTATGTAGGTAGGTAGGTAGGTAGGTAGGTATATATGTATGTATGCATGTATGTATGTATGTCTCTTCTATTTTTTAATTATTGTAAATCTTCCACGGAAGAGGGGAACCGGTTTCCAACAAAGATACAAGGCTCCATCCAGACAAATTCACATTTGGAACTTGAGAAAAGTTTAGCATATTTTTACTGTCCCACTCACAGATTGCACTTGTAGTGTACGAATCAGCCGGTCGATTTCTCTTTCTGAAAATCCCAGTTTATCCAGATTCTCCTTTAAGCATTTACTAACAAAACCTAGTGCTCCAATTATTATTAGTATGAATATGAATTCATACTCGGGATATAGAAGCTGGAGGTTTCGAAGCAGTTGTCCATAGATGTCCTCTTTTTCTTTGATTTTCAAAGAGATATTTACATCTGGAGGGCAGCTGACCTCTATAACGATACATACCTTTGCCTCTTTGTTCCAAACAACAATATCCGGCCTGTTTACATTTGACAGAAGTTTTGATGGGACTATTCCATCAGTATTCCTTGAGTTGGTGTGTTCCATAACAGAAGGATTTTCTAAGTTTATTTCAGGACAGTGTTTTTTTGCAGATGACATTGTAAATTGTTTTAACGATAACATCGTGCCGCATAGGGAGGTAATACTGTGACAACATTTTAGGACAGATGCTAATCACGTGCGTTATGTCTTCCACAGAAACATGACATAGCCTACGCATGCGGCTGCACCTTGGGATTACAAGAGCGTCACTGTCTCTCTTGTTCACGAGGTACTTTGTGGCAATCTCCTGTTCCTGGATTACAAACACATAGCCTTCAAAATGTGATGTGATGTAGTGGTGTTGTGTCCAAGAGAGGCTGCGCTTCGTGTCAATTCTACTGTCTTCTTCAAGCTTCCGGGCAACATACCCATGCATAGTCTTTTTTTTTGTATGCTGAGTGCTTTCCATCCAGGTCTTCTTTGTGGTAAGAGAGCCCAGCTGTTTTGGGGCTGTACAGAAGATCATCTGGAAGAGAGTGCTTCTTGAGGAGCTCACTGCCAACTTGTATAATGTTGCTGACTTCCATTTTCAGCACTGCATTTATATATTTATTTTTGCTACTGTTGTTCAGCAGGTGCTACCTGAGTGATACCATACGGTATTCGAAGACCGTCTGCACTGATCTCAAGCCTCCATCACCTTTATTTCTTCTTAGTTAGAGCCTGTCAACATCACTGTTTCTGTTGAAGTTCCCAGTTGTTGTCAGGATTTTGCAGGTTTTGATATCTATGGAGTGGATTTCCGGTACAGACCAATCAAGTATCCTAAATGTTGGGATCAGCACTGGTACTGCAAATGCATTGTGAGATATTGTTTTGTTGTAAGAGGAGAGTTCTGACTGCCATATTTTCCTAAGTCTGATGTAATATTCTCGGGTCACTCTATTGTTATTCACAGTGCCTTCATATGATACATTTTTGTTTATGCCTAAGTACTTGTGACATTCTTTGTGTGGAATGGGGGAGATAGAGAGACCGTTGATGCACAGGTTTGGGGTTTGGAGGACTGGTTTACCTCGTTCTATAACCAAATATCTTTTGGCCAAATTCCATGCCTATATCAGCTGAAAATGTTATTAATTCCAGTTGTTTGTTTTGCATTGTTAACACTTTTAGTATAAATCTTGAGCTCGTCTACAAAGAAATTATGAGTTACATTGATATTTCTTGCAGTTGAAAATCCTAGCATATAACCATTTTTTTTCTGCTGTAGGAACGATGGATTCTGTGTCAAAATGAAAAGAAGTACAGAAAGATTATCTCCCTGGAATATTCTTTCTGAAATGTTTATACTGTCTGAAACAATTATTCTGTTCTCATTTGGAAGGGCGAAAATTGTTGTCCATGTCTTTGTGAGTCTCTCTATAGCAGCAATTAGGGTGGTAGGTACTTTTGCCAGATGTAGGCACTTCAACAACCATGAATGAGGGATAGAGTCGAATGCATTCTTATAGTCAAGCCATACTGTCACAAGGTTTCTACACTATTTTCTTACTTCAGACAGTACAGCTTTGTTTATTAAAAGTTCTTCGGCACATCCCCACACTCTCTTCTTTACACCGACCTGTCCATCAGTCGCAATGTTGTTCGACTCACAATGGTCCTGGAGGAATTGATTGAGGCAACTTACGTACATTTTGTACATAATATTTAGGAAAGCAATGGACCTGTAGTTTCCTGCCATCTCAGTGATTTCATTTTTGGCAACAAGATTTGTCCTTGCTGTAACAAGCCAATTTGGTATATCAGTCTGACCTCCCATAGTCCTTTTGAACATACATATCAACTGGTTTCTATAGAATATCAGCTTCTTGTACCAATATTCAACTATTAGGTCCCTTTCAGGTGCCTTCCCATTCTGCAGTTTGCCTACTGCTATAGCGACGGTTTCTGCATCAATTTTGCATGTTTTACTGTAAGTGCTGGTACAGTATTCTCTCTCAGTTGTATTTAACCATGATACATTCAGTTTGAAATCCCTCTTTTCGTCTGTAGACGGAGACAACTATATAACAAATATAAGACCAACTTCATGACAAAGAACAGTAGATTACCCAGATTCTACCACCTCATTAAAACACAGGGAACCCCATCGTCTCCAGCATGGAAGGACCTCTATATAAAATACCCTTGCCCTTTCCCACATCTGAAACCCGTACTCTCCATCTTTCCTGGACACGTCAAGAACTCCGACGAAGTCATCAAAAGACTGCGGCAACTGCACCCAGACCAATTCAGACAAAACAGATATACCTTTAGTCTTGATGTTGTCTCAATGTACACACCACTTCCAGCACACTCAGCAGTCAACCTATTGACTGACTGCATAGTAGCGTCCGACATCCACTACTTCGGATTCACCGCAGCTGATATACATCAACTATTGTCCATCATCGTGGGCAACACCTACTTCTCTTTCCATGATAAGACTTATAAGCAGACAACAGGTCTCCCCATGGGATCTAGTCTCTCGGCCCTACTGGCCATTACCTATATGAATCATCTGGAACGTCGAACACTCAAAAACTGCCACTCATGCGCCTTCTTTACCAGGTACATAGATGACATCCTCATACTCACATTCTCCTGTGAAGAGGCCGACATGGACATGAATATACAGTTCACTATAGAACATCCCGACAATACTAGATCCCTATCGCTGCTCGACTTCCAACTGAAACTAACGGAAGAAGGAGAGATCCACACCGAGTTCTCCAGGAAAGCAGCCAGCAGAGATATGTTTGTCCAGTACAATTCAGCACTTCCACTCGGTGCCAAAATAGGATACGCCAGAAATGAACTTTCACGCATCCAGAGCAAGTGCAGCAGGACAGAGGACAAGATGACCCACACCACACGCTTGCTAGATGTATTGAAAACCAACGGGTACCTTATATCCATTGTGAATCGGCTTAAAGTACCCGAGACGAGAAACACGCCAAACACACAAAAAACCCAGGAACACATGCTTCCTTAAAATACCCAATTTTAGCGAGAGGATAACTACAGCCACCCGAAGAGCCATAAGAAGAGAAGGACTAAACATACAACTAGCCCACTCTGGCCACTCTCTTAGAAGACACCTACCAAAGAAATGAGCAAAAAACAGCAGTCAAGGTACACTAGCTAATTGCTCCATCCGTAACACAGATTTATGCCAACGGGTAAATATTGCATTTCGAATCCAAGGTAACAAATGCAAAACTTTCTATCAGAGTAGCACAGCAAGACCATTACACATTCGCATTAAAGAACATCTAAACACGCGAGCCTCCTCCTTCAAAAAACACTTAGATAGATGCCGGAACACCGACAAAAACATAACAGTCACAAATGAGGCCAATGGCAGAAATTAAGGAGGCTATCCTCATAGACAGACTAGGGACCCAAATTAACAATTGGTTGGAAATTAATCACTATATAATTTAACAACATCGACACCCTGTACGCACTATGGTAACATGCTTGTGTAACAAAACATTATATTAAAAAAATGCACGTATAATACATAACTTGGAATCAGCGCTGCAGATATGCCAACACACATGACCGCCCCCACGCACTTCTCATGAGAAATTCCGGAAGGGGCTTCGTGAGACCACTGCAGCGACGCTTCCGGCAGATTTCAGTAACCGTTGGAAAACCGACTATAACAGTGACTCCATTACTTCCTAGAAATATCTGAAGAAGGAATTTTTATATTCTGAAATATTATATTAGACTATGAATAATAAAACTAATCGTAGCAATTATTATAGTCCACTCTGCATTGTTGTGCCATTCCAGACACATTACATTTCACAAACAATACACAATGCTTCCAGCGAACTACAATACCCTCTTATATAATCAAGGATAAAATCTATATAGGATTCAATCAAGTAGCTAGCATGTAAAAATCAATGTAGGTAAAATTTAGTACAAAGTATTTAATTTTATAAATATAATTATAAAATTATAAGGGAAACTATCGAATAATGCCATATGCTAGGAGAAGACGCCAAATGGCGATCTAGGGCTAAACTTCTTCTTCTTCTTCTTCTTCAAAAAAATTTTTGTTCATTCCCTTGCTGATAAATAAAGTAGTTTTAGAACCATTTGGCGTCTTCTTCAAGCATGTGGCATTACTCGGTAGTTAAACCCTTATTATAATTTTATAATTATATTTATTGAATTAAATACTTTGTATGTATATATATACTTTGTATATATATACAGATACATGCATAAATACACACGCACGCGAGCATGGGTGCGTGCGTGCACACACACTCACACACACACACACACACTCATACACACACACACTCACACACACACACACTCACACACACACACACACTCACACACACACACACACATTGAATTTTTACAAGAATTAGGGTGATGTTGGTCTGCTAGCCTTCATTAGACTGTCTAATAGTCTGACAAAAGCTAGCAGGCCAAAACGTCATACTACCTGTTGCCCATCTTGTAAACGTTTAACAATCCTGTACTCTTCTGAAAAGTATCGAGTAAGTCTTCTGTTTAGTGTTATATTGTTTGTATATATAACTTTACATAAAAACAAACATATATATATTTGTATTTGTGTCTATACATACAAATATGTGTGTGTGTGTGTGTGTGCGCGACTAGCGGTACTTCTTCTGGTTTTCAGGTCTCTGTTTTCAAATCTAGAAGTGGTCAACTTTATCTCTCAACCTTCGGGGAGCGATGAATAATTTAACAGTCAAGCCCCTCTTGGTGACGCCTGCATAATGCTGCAAGAATGGTTGTGAGGTACCACTCACAAAGTCCCTTTTCTCCAGCAACCTCTTTCTATTGCAAAAAGCTGATATGTTGCTGAAATTACTCAAGGACGGCTCCATGTATAATTCAAAACGGGAAAGAAATCATTATATATATATATATATATATATATATATATATACATACACACACACACACACACACACACACACACATATATATGCATATATGGTTCAGGCGTGGATGTGTGATAAGAAGTCTGCTTCCCAACCACATGGTCCCGGGTTCAGTCCCACTGCGTGTCACATTGGGCAAGTGTCATCTACTGTAACCTCAGGCTAGTCAAAGCCTTGTGAATGGGTTTGGTAGGCGGAAACTGAAAGAAACCCGTCGTATATATGTATATATATATATATGTGTGTGTGTTGGTGTGTTTGCATCCCTGTAACTTTGCTTATAAACCCATTAGAGGTAGAATCAATAAAAGAAGTATTCCATCCAGTGAGAGATAAATATTAATTTTATAATACACAACCGAAAGAGCTACTAAAAGCTTCATGCTTTTATGATTCTTGAATAGGTATATTTATAAAATACGCCCTGTATATCCGAGTTATCAAAAAAGCATGAAACTATTAGTAACTCTTTCGGCTGTGTAACAAATTGATATGTGTGTCTTTGTGTCTGTGTTTGTCCCCCACCCCCGTTCACAACCGGTGTCTGTGTGTTTACGTCCTCGTAACATAGTGGTTCGGCAAAAGAGTCCAATATTAAGTACCAGGCTTTAAAAAATTAGTACTGGGGTCGGTTCGCTCGACTAAAATTCTTCAAGACGGTGCCCCAGCATGGCCACAGTCTAATGACTGAAACGAGTAAAAGATAAACGATATATATACGTATGTATGTAATTTTCATTACAAGTACTCTTATAGGACGACTGTTGTTATATTCTGGAGGAATTCTCCAGAGTCTAGTCCTGTAAGAGTCATCATAAAAGAAAAGCATACTATGATCTTGACGTATTGAATACCTTACTTTACCTGCGATTCTCTCTTTTCTAACGGAATCTTCAATTGACATTCAAAAGACACTAATTATATTCACATTACTGAATTGATCTAAAACTGTGTTGCAGCTGAAACAATTGCATTATAGAAGAGTAATGTTAGCAATTTTCGAATACATAAAATCCGATGCATTCGTATTTCAATAATTTCCAAATAGTAAAGTTGGTTTTGTAGTGTCAAAAAGTCGTCACAGATAGATACAAGTTGTATTGCATTTACTGAAAATCAGTTACTGGTGAGATTTGTCAGACTGTTATGTTGCTCTTTCCTTCCGTTGAGACTTAATTGTTTTTCCGTTGATTTTATTAATTATATTCCTCTTGAAGCCTGTCAGCCAACCATATCAACTAATTTCTTTATGGGCAATCGTCTCTTCTTGAATGTGATATTCCTTTTCAAGTCTGGATCAGTGAATCTCTTGTAACTATTGTTTTTTTAGAATCATTTTCCGCTATATCATCATCCTCCCCCATTTTAATTTCCTATCTGTAATATTTATTAATTATTATCATTATAATAATAATAATAATAATAATAATAATAATAATAATAATAATAATAATAATAATAATTATTATTATTATTCTCTCAAAATGTATGTGTGCACGTGTGTGCGTGGTGTGAACAATCGGAGGCGTTGTTCGCGATGCAAGTCATAAATGATTTAGTAAGTCGATGTATTTAACCGTATTCTCAACCCCCACAAAATCCAGAACCCCCCACCCCAGAAAAAAATAATAAACACCCCGCCCCGAAAAAAAAAAACAAACCGAAAAAGAAAGCTATCATATAATTAGGTATCTAGTAATATATCTTACGACCTGGTCACTAAGATTTTGAAATTTTAACCATAGGCGCAGGCATGGCTATGTGGTAAGAAGCTTGCTTCTCAACCACATGGTTCCAGGTTCAGTCGCACTGCGTGGCACCTTTGGTAAGTGTTTTTTACTATAGCCTCAGGGCGACCAAATCTTTGTGAGTGGATTTGGTAGACGGAAACTGAAAGAAGCCCGTCGTATACACACATACACACGCACACACATATATACGTATGTATGTGTGTCTATGTGTCTGTATTTGTCCCTCATCAGCACTTGACAACTAGTGTTAGTGTGTTTACCTCTCTCCCCATAACATTAGCGGTTCGGCAAGAGAATCGGTAGAATAAGTACTAGACTTCAAAAATAAGTCCTAGGGTCAATTTGTTCGACTAAAATCCTTCACGGTGGTACCCCAGCATTGCCGCAGTCAAATGACTGAAACAAGTAAAATATAAAAGATTTATAATTTGTTCATCTTCGTGCATTTTAATTTACAAACACCGAACAGAGGTGAGAGAATTTTCAATATTGCGTGTTTATTACTATGCTGCTTGCTCAAAGTAGCTTATGAACTGTTTGTAGAACAAATGAAATACCATTGGAGATGAAATAGTATTGTAGAACAATACAAAAATCAATTATTGTGTTTTTAATTTAAGCAAGGAAAAGATTGAGGTTCGGTAGTATAATTAGTAACATGGTCACGCGGGAAGCTGTATATATCCTTGGTTTAAGATCCGCTACAGAGGTTGCTGCTTGTTATCTGCCTTAAGTTTGTGTTTGTAATGTCTTATATAACTCACATTAAAAACATATCGGTTAACTTATTCTTTAATTTACGAATAGATTAGCATTTTTTCAGTAAATTCTACTTTTACTAAAAAAAATATAAAAAAGCTATAAAACAACATTACAATGAATTTGGGTATTAGTGACCCCTGTCATGACCGGATAATATCATTTAAATTTGTTCTTAGAATATGTACTGAAGCTTGAAGATAGAACATAGTCTTTAGAAAGGTGATCACCTTGTCTTTCTAGCGAAAGATAAATTGCTATTTCGTGCATGAGCGAGTTCATTTGATTAATGAATTATACTAAACTGGTGAGGCAAATAAGCTGAATACCTCAAACACATGTACAACTTAAAAACAAAAACAAACTTACGTATATCTCAAAATAGGGAGGGAGCTTCTGTTTGGTCACTGGACTTGCTAGAAGTAGCAGTCAAATCTCATTCAGATCTAAAAGAAAGAAACGAACATACGGGATAACTCTCTTTTTTCTTCGACCATAGTCGAATAAAAAAGAGAGTTACCGCGACTGAAATGACTGTACATGTAGGCCTGATCCATGAAGCGTTTGAGGCTGACCCAAAGTTAAACAACAGCAGCAGCTAAAGATCTAAAGATAGGGATGAAGAAGAAAGAGAAGAGATATTAATTACATGATAATTTTTAGTTTTGTTTCACCATGGATAAGTTCGAAACCCTGCCGGGATTGACATTGCTTTTCTTATCCTTGAGACCGAGAAAACATGCTTTATTTAGATGCGCCAATTCGATCTACTGTGTCTCACCTTCATAAATCTGGGAACATTTCTCAAAGGGAAATATCAATGTTTCATTAATATTTTATGATTTCATCATTTTCATTAAGTCAGAGTCTTGCAACAAAGGACAAAAACATGTCTAAGAGATTGAACTCTTGAACTCACACGATAACTAAGGAATTAATTAATCTATGTAAACGCAAATTGTTGCAAACATCTAGGGTTAATATAAGGGCGATAACAATTACGATATTCTTATAAGATACCTCGTCTGATTTTTATTTTGAAATGCTTTATAATCTCGCGTAAGCTCACTTATTCTCAGCCAAAATTGAGACGAGTACCAATATTCCCAAGTGGTTCGCTTGAAGAATTGTGGAGATCTCCTTCACATGAAATCATTGGTTGCCTTGATAATCCACAAATAAAGAATGTCTGTCTTCCATTACAGTGTTGAGCACTTATTCTCAGTGTTCGATACTAGCGTGTATATATATATATATATATATATATATATATATATATATATATATATATATATATATATATACATGATATATATATATATATATTATATATATATATATTATATATATATATATGTATGTATGTATATGTATACATATACATATATATATATGTATATATATGTATATGTATACATATATAAATATGCACATGTATATGTATGGATATATATATATATATATATATATATATATATATATATATATATATATGTGTGTGTATATATATATATGTATGTATATAAGTGTGTATGTACATAAAAAATATTAATAGGAGAAGAAGGATTTATTACATATCAGTATAGCTGGTTCAACGCGTCATTACCAGCTGTTCATTGCCGAACGTTACATGTATTATGCACAACATTACATGAGTATCACTCAGCAATAGCCGTATATACGCATCTTCAGGTGAATAGAATAGAAAGCCCTATTAATTCATATTTTGATTTTCCACTTTTTATATCTAGACCGAAAAACTATTTTTAGCATTCTACACAAAAGAGATACAGAGAAATACAGAGAGATACAAATGACAAAAGTCAACAAAAATAAATTAAGAGCAATAAAAGATAAAGTAACAGCATATCCGTTCAACGTAGTTTGCTACACACATTTTCACTACACTCTCTTAATAATACTAGCCATTTTGTTTGTAACTAACAATCAGGCCCTTTAAAGAAAACGTATGAAACCCTGTTCACACTTATTTCACTCTCACCTTCTATCTAATTCTTCTTGTTGCTTTTTTTTTCTAGAAATTCTTTCACTTGATCCCTCATCATAATTGTTCTTTGAAAATTTATCAATCTTCTTTAGTTAATTTATGTATTGTGTGGGGACCGACATGCCAAAAGAATAGACCCAACGTTTCCTCGGCGAGCCGTAAAAGGCGATTAAAGAGGTTGCTGTAGGATTTGCACTCCGACTCCATAAAACCCTTAGCAGCAACGACTGCCGAAGCAGATCCATGGACCGGAGGGTTGTCGCCTGAGTAGCGCAAAGAGCGTCATCCGCAAGGAGTAGGGAATCACCATAAAAATGATAGATGTAGCGACGCATACCTCCATACTACTACTACTACTACTACTACTACTACTACTACTACTACTACTACTACTACTACTAAGTTAATTTATGATTCGCTACAATTTGATATTCAGGCTACAATTATAAAAAGCCGGTGCTATAAAATAAGTAAAGCATCTTAATTCCCTAACAACCTCATTTAGTGCAAATCTCTATGTTTAATACTGTCCTAACCTATTTTTCACATGCATGTCAGAAAGGACCTTTCCACGCTATAGTATGTGAGCTCTTCCTTCTATGGTCATAGCACAACTATATGTATATCATAACTTTTCAATTGTCATTTGTATTGCTTTTATCACCTTTGTTTAACGAGATGAATGCGGTTCACAAGTATCGTAGTATTACACAATCATTCACGCTTATGATGCATCTGAACCATGTATTGTTGAAACGATCGTAATGAAGGAATAAATATATTAACACATGCATTCTTGGAACAATTGTCTTTGTCTCTCTGTCAGTATGTTTATATGTATGTCCGATGACGTAATTCATGTCCAAATAGTATTTTCTTACACACATTTTCTATAACGAAAATTTCTTTCCAGAGACAATTTTCGCGGCAAAGGTCTCTCCATGTTCGAGTGTAAACAAACGTGTTACACTGTACATTTATATATTTCAATCGTCCTTGTTTAGTAAGTCTCCAAAGAATTAAATCCAGCTTGACAAAGCCTTGCACACAAAAAATGTTTTATTGGCTGTTTAAATATGAGGACAGTAGTTTATAGTGGGTTATGAATGATGGATTCGCTGTCTGTAACTGGTGACGCATGACGACGTGAAAACATGTCTCCCGATATCGGATCGTATTGTGGTTCAGTGGTATGTTATCACACGCATTATTTATGAGGAGAATTTATCGCCAGTGTCAGTTTTCGCGGCGGAGTTCTTTCCGTATTGAAATGTACACGAGCGTATTAAATATATTTGCACACATTATTACGTTGCTATAATAGCAAAACAACCAGGTGAATTGAAGTAACCAATGGAGGCCTAAATATCTAGAAGGTTTTCTGTTGTGGCGGACACACCCAAGTGAGAAGTGGGCTGTTCCACTACTGATAAACAGCAAGCAGTGTCAGTCAGCGAGGTATGCCGTTTGGGCCAGTAACGCAGACGACGAAATACGTCGTCATAATGTGGCACATATCAGTGGCGATGAGGAGTCGAACTACACGCTGTGGCAGATAAGACTAACACAGAACTGAACTATACACAATGAAAAATAATATACACACAGTGAAAAATATATAAATTCTATTGAAAAATATTCTGAAGAAAAAAATGTCTGATAAAACTGGAACTCTAACACAGAACTGAACTACACACAGTGAAAAATAATATAGATCCATTTGTAGGATTTCTGTCAGGTTGCTATGTGTTAGTAGCGCTACCGGTAAACAATGTAGACTGGTACTACCTGCGGCATTCTGAAGAGAAAAATAATTCTGTGTGGAAGAAAAAATAATAATAATAACAAGAGCACTCAAAGAGTGCAAACCTCCGCCAAAGCAACTCCAACGTCCTCTTAACGATTAACTGGAGAGGATTTTTAAAATGAGAATATCTGAAATAAACTTGACTGCTCTCACAAACGAGTATACTAAAAATGAACCCGACAGCTCTCGAAAATTAAGTAAGAAACCGGAAAAATAATCTAGAATCTTTGTCCGGTGCCAGATCGATCCTAAAATCTAATCAGTTTGTGCATGTCACAAAGCTAAACATTCCTGACAGTTTCATCCGAATCCATCCAGCGGTTCTTGAGATATCTTGTCCACGGACAAAAGACAAACAAACAAACAAACACGACTGGAAACAATACCTCCGCCTTCGCTAAAGCGGAGGTAATAAGTCCGTGTCAAGGATTTAAGTCAGGTCGCCAAGTGTTAGTAGCGCTACTGGTAAACAATGTAGACTGGTACTACCTATGGCATTCTGAAGAGAAAAAAAATTCTGTGTGGAAGAAAAATTAAATAGCGGACAAACACAGCAAGCAGTGTCAGTCAGCAAGGTACGCTGTTCGGGCCAGTCACGCAGACGACGAAGTTACGTCGTCATAATGCGGGGTTTATTAGTGGCGACGAGGAGTCGGACAACACGCAGACGACGAAATACGTCATCATAATGCAGGACGTAGCATTTTCTAAATTTGTTTTAAAATCATTCCTAACATCTGATGAGGTGGATATGTTCTATATCCACGAAAGAAAGGTCATTCATTTATTATATATGTGTGTGTGTGTGTACACACACACACACACACACACACACACACACACACACACACACACACGCACATTTAAATATATGTATTAAACCATTATGATATTGTTAAATTCAATTTAGAAATTAAGAAAATCTGTCGTAATATTATTTTTCAAGGTAACTTTAATGATTAATAATAGCCGTGCTGGAATTAATTGCCAACAATGAAAAAAACTCACGGTATCATCATCATCATCATCATCGTAACCATCATCGTTCTCGTCGTTATAGCCGTGGTGGTGGTCATCATCATCATCATCATCATCATCATGGTTGATAAGGACAGTAATAGTAGCAGCTGCAACTAACTATTAGATGAAGAATCGTAGTTATGTTCTTTGTTTCAGTACAAATATTCATTAATATTATATAGTTATTCACATATTTTACATTCTTTTGCGATAATAGTATTTTATTTTTAACATATTTTGATCCTTTGTCTGTCTGTATTTTTATTTCATTCCTCTTGTTTTTCATCAGCTCTCTCTCTCTCTCTCTCTCTCTCTCTCTCACACACACACACACACACACGTGTGTGTGTGTGTCTGTGTGTGCGTATGCATATATGTATGTGTAAGTATACAAACATACATACATATATGTATATAAAGTATATATATATATATATATGTTTGTATGTACTTTGTGCATGTATATGAATGTATATATGCATACAAACAGGCATACATAATATGTATATATGTACATACGTACGTACGTATGTATGTATGTATGTATGTATGTATGTATGTATGTATGTATGTATGTATGTATGTGTGTGTATGTATGTATGTATGTGCGAATGTATTGGTTTACACGTAAACAAACTCACGTATCATATATTTCCATTGGTAAGTTGAAATAAATTTCCTTTGCTGCAGTTACCAGAACTGGTCCAAGACAGTTAAAAAGTTCGTCTTGAAATGTGATGGAGACAGCGAAACCTATCAACAAATAGAAAAGAGATGGAATACCTTTCGCGTGTCTCCACATCCAGACGAGAATTTAGATGCTGCTTTTTGTTTTTGTAAGCTTAAAACTAGTTTGATTCTCTAGTCCTGAAAACAAGAAAACAGAAACATTTTATTAAAACATGAAAAGTAATGGAATATCATCTTGTGGACTAGATGAGAAATAAAATATTTATGAATACATTAGCGCAGAATATAAGATTATTGAAGCGTCTCAACCAAACACCAAACTATGAAAAATAGAATAGCTCTCATGTAAAATGAATTTATAAAGAATCATTAATATGTATTTTTTAAAATTGATTGTTTAAGGATTTGATGGAAAAGGACCATAAGGAAGGGCGTTTCGCCATCGCCAAAATAAATTAGAAAAGCAAGCGAATGGAATGGAGGTTACATTTCATATGTTTAATAATATACTACATAAGACATAATGTTGATGAATAAATTATTATACCTTTTGCACTTTAGCTTTCTCTCATAAAAGAAACACTTTTTTCGTCGAAAATCATTTTTTTAAACTGCATTTCTTTATAATTTTACTTTCCAAATATTTAATACAAATTAGCAAACAACCGAATAAAAATACTTGCTTCGTTTTTGAATATCACTGTGTTACTGTCGACCTCACTGAGACACTGCCAGGCAAAGATTTATTCAAAGAGTTGAAGTGTGGTACAATAAAAATCCAGCGTATATTCTTCACTATTTAACATATTCTTTATATCTGTAGGTTTTGGTGGTGTACAAGGAGTTGCTGCTTGGAATATGAAAGATATGATTTTGCATTCGTCTCTGGTAGTGTGTATCCTACCACAATGCCTTTTAGTGGGGATAAGGTGGGGCTTCGATATTATTGATGGGCTTCTAAAAAAAATATTTCTTACAGTCCCTCCCATTCTTTGAACTGTTACGATAAGCAGCCAAATCTCTTTAAATTACTCTCTTCTGGTTTAAAAAACGGGGTAAGTATATTAAAATATCAATTCTAAAGCAATGTGCCGGAATGTAATAAACAATAGCTGGATTATTACAAAGGAAATGCTTGACGAAGGATATATAATCGCCTGAGAAAGTCATCTTGTATGAAGAATGTTCGAGCCGATGATTCTGTGCAAACAGACAGTAGGATCGTTGAAATCGTTGTAGAATCCTGGCACAGGATATACAGGAAATAACTAATTTTCAGCAAACTCCGAATCACAAAGCTTAATACAGAAAACAAAGAGTATATTATTTTCCCCTAGCCACAATAACAATAACCACAACAGCAACAATGTAGAATATATGAAAACCAAAGTACACCACGTCCATATTAATATACAATTCTATCGTTGCCATATTTACCATAAAATCAGAAAAACGAAAGAAAAAACTTCCTCGGAAGGAGTTGAAGCGCTGATATTAATTGTCGTTGTTCGAACACACGTGATCAACGGCTACCCAACTGTGCCCATCATCTTTCATTTGATATAGTGCGTCTGGATCTATATTAACTTACATAGTCTTCCCTTGTAAGATATTTTGTAATGAAAATATTTTAAGAAATATTTTCTGCTGGCTGTTAAACAACTACAACGAAGCTGGGTGCTCGGGTTAAAGAGTAAACGACAAAACTGTCCGTACAGGCACAATGCCAAAAATTTTGCAGGAGGATTAATTGATAATGATTGATAATATTGTCTCCCGTACTTGACCGGTACTTTATCTTATTGACTCCGAAAGAATGAAAAGCAAAGTTGACGACTGTGGGAATTGAATTCAGATTGTAAAGAATCGAAATAAAACATCACAAGACATTTGCTAGACACTCTAACACATCTGTTACAAGCCTGTCCTTATACAAGGTACGGCAGAAAGACTTTCCACTACTATTGACGTGAGGCATGTAGTTAGTTATGGTGTTTCAAGTAGCGTATTTTTTCACCTATCATCATGATTTGGGCTGATGCACACTGTGCATTTGCTGTTGAAACGGTTATCAACCTGAGAGCCTTTCTACCGTACCCTGTCAATAAGCCTTATTATGTGCGTTTATTGTCGTTGGGCAAAGAAAGTCTGTCTGTGTGTATATTTGTTGTTGTTTCCTGTATTGTTATGAATGTCTACTTCAATGTTTATGATTTCTACCAAAAAGTGGTAATATATTTCTCTTTTTTGAAAATTTTGCATTTTGTTGTATGATTAAATTAACTTTTTGTTTTTTTTTCTGTTTTGAGATGTCATGTTCTGTTTTACTTTTTAGTTATTTATTATTATTATTATTTTTTTTTTGTTGGAGTGTAAACAGGAAAAATGATACTTAAATAAACCTGAAAATAACCAACATTTTTCCTTCTGCTAAATAATAAAAGTATCTAGATACGTTCTAGAAAGCTTACCTGAACGAATTAATTGAAACGAAATGCACTTTTTCTTAGTTTATGCAGGTTCCCATTCCTACATATTAGAGATACTTTACAAACTAAAAAGTGGAGATACAAAACTTTTCCTGTTACTCATAAGAAGAGGAGTCTTCTAGGAAGATTTGCTATTCACTTTTGTTCAATAAACCTGTTGCACAAATCTGCTACTGTGTTGAGATGGTACGGAAAGCTATAAACCATCTCATCTTTATCGATCACTTGAAAATATGTACAAAAGATAATATTGTGTAGGGAAAACAACTAAAACTAGCTCATAAATTAAGCCAAGGTATAAGAAAGAGTATCATATTTGACAGATGTATAAAAACTAGTTTAAGAAGAGACAAATTCACTAAAATTGATAATATTAAGTTAAGCAAGAAACACAAAAATTGAAGAATTAGAGCAGAACCTACAACACACGTAACTGGGTTTAGAAGAAACTAATGAAATACGCTGCAGAAAAGAAGAAATGTACAACAAACGAATTAGACTGCACTCAATGGTAGAAATACGATAAGATGTAACACGCTAGCCATCCCAGTTACAAACGGTAGTTTCAACATAAGTTGGAAGTTAAATGAATTGAAAAGCATAAGCAGAACCCCGTCCCACACCAGAAAAATTCTAACAGTATTCTGAAGCATATCACCGATGAAGTATAACTTAATCTGTACAAAAGGATGGCGGGCGCTGATACATAAAAGTGCAACAGAAAATCAATATAAGGCGAGAAAAATTCTCATAAGCAAGCAAAAATAAAACAATAAAGAAGCATGGAACAACGTCTTTTTCTACATGATACAAATACAAAATGGAAACTAACTGCAATGAAGTAAAAGGTGTAGATGAGGACAAAAATAGATGAAGAAAGCAAAAGATAAAATCATAAGAAAACTCCAAAAATGTACTGAAGGGGAAAATGGAAAGAAAACCTATGGATGAAATAAGCAAGACGCAATTTAGAATGAAAGGCATCACTAACTCAAAAGCTCTATCCTACGAGTGAAAAGCTGTACAAGAAACAATTCTTAACTACAAGAAATAACAAAAGTAAAATAGTGACAGGAAATGTTACTATTACTGCAGATTGTGCAACGAAATCAATGAAATGACTGGGCAGAAGAACATCTTCAGCTGGCCAGTTCTTGGCAATTCTGAGTATTTTCAAAAAACGAATCGGTAGATATATCTATTGAGTAATATACCGAAACTTTGACGTGGGAAGAAGCAAGAAGTGGAATAATCGTTACACGTCATACATAACACGATAACGACATGGCCACGCTCAAAACGACCATAAATCACAAATTAAAGTAGAAAACAAGTTCAAACTGATGCAGTATATGAACACATTTATATCCGCCAAAGACAATGCTGAACGCATCTCAAGAACGAGAAAGTACAGATGTTAGTAGCGTAGTAGAAACAAGCGTTAAATAGTCGAAAGCATAATAACAAAACCAATAACAACAACAACACCACCACCACCACCACCACCACCACCACCAACAACAACAACAACAACAACAATAGCAACAACAGCAACAATAATAACCAAATTAAATGTTGTAAACATCAAAGAATCAATCAAATTGAAGGCAGTGTTACTAATTATTGAAAGACATTGGCAAAGAAAAGAAGAAACAGCTCACAACGCAGAGAAGCATACATCCTTGAAAACCAGTTGAAAGAAGAAGAGAGTTGATGTCGAAGATATAGAAGAACTAAGGCATATCTAGGTTTCTATGTAAAGCAAAAAGAAAAACACTTGTTAAGGAGGTGAAAAATGAAGGAATACTTACAGAAATTATAGGCGCAATATTTATCCTTACTTAAACGTGGATGCTCTGTTAGAACAAGCTATACTGCGGTAGATACCATGAGAGAAACTCTCATATTGGCTTTTGGTACAAAATGATGTCTTGTTAATATCACCAGTGAGGAGATAAATCCCCGCCATCTCCAGCACCGAGACCACCAGATCACATGATTTCGACCTTCCTTGGTCTCATTAATAATAAACGCTCGATTGCCATAGATCGCAGCGATTCATCTCCTCGCCAGTGTCAAAATAACAGAATAACAGTGTCAAAAACCGACGGTGGATGACATGAACCTGTGTTAATATACAATAACCTCTCATTTAGCTTCCTAAAAGGTCGATAGGTACCGGACTCCAAGATCAATGTCATAACAAGAAAACCCACCGTTTTCAGGCTGGTTTCTCTTGTGACCCCACCAGTACCATAGATTCCCTTGGACTCATCAACCAACCTCATCTTCCCCTTCCCTCGAAAACGCTACAGATATACTACCACGGTACACATTCCAACCCTACAAGAATACCACCCCCTAAACCATATACACCTTTCCAGAAAACTCTTGCAGACTTGTAACACTGCAGAAGCCGTTTGGTGCCAAGGGAGATGACTTTTAACTAAACCCATAGTTCGTTTTGTCGTATTTTTTTCACAGCAATCGCAAACTGGATGTGTCTTTTCACCTCCCAAAATAGAAAGTAGTCGCCATATTTTTTTCTATAACCACCAACTCTGAAGGGCACGAAGTTGTATAATATCCCGCGAAGTTATATAGTATCCCTTTGAACCTCAGTGCAAAACTAATTGGTAATATCGGCCGTAATGGATATATAGCACTATAGTTTCAGTTAATAATACCCACTGTATTGACAAATATACGAGTCCTAATTTTTTCTGAGTTATGGATTGTTAGACGCATAAATACATACATACATACATACATATATACATATATATATGTATATATATGTGTGTGTATGTATATATATATATATATATATATATATATATATATATATATATATATATATATATATATATATATATATATATATGTATGTATGTATAGGGAGAATTCACAAAAAAAAAAGACGACGTGCTTTTGCCTGTCTCCTCACATGGCTCCTAGCGTTCATAATAATTTTTCTATCGTCTTTGCTCAACAGCCCTCACCATTTGTTTTTACTGTCGTGTTATCACTGTCCTGTTCTTGTTACCACTTTCATCCTCCGCAAAAAATCCCAAATTTTATTTAATTTCCGTTGTGGGAAGGACTGTTTCAACGAAGTCGCGTATTGTCCTTAACTTCGAAACGCGAGGTAGATGAAACAGGGACAACTGATGAAGGGGAATATTCTTTATGCTGCATGTCTCGTTTCTCTGTTTTGTTTTTTTCATTGTTCGAAAAAAGTTCGTTTTCTGCGTTTACGTTTTTATGTTTTCATTTCTCATTGTGTTTAACGTTTGTTTTGATATATATATATATATGTATATGTATAATGTGTATACGTGAAGTATATTTGCCACTTAAATGCGGCTAACCACTAAGGGTGAATGCTACTGTAGCTTGTAGCCCCAGGATAACATCTCCTCCAGCTGGCTATTGACACACGTTCTGTTCCCTGTCAGTATTTGCAAAGGGAAGTCACTATTAGTGGTTAGCCGCATTTAAGTGGCAAATATACTTCACGTTGTTGTGCAGCTACTGTTTATACCTCGTTCAGAGATTTATTATTGCTTGTTAATACTTTTTCGAGATCAGTGAATTTTCATCACTAGAAAAAGGATATATGTATTTGCATTGAGACCCCTTCTCATCGAAGATCGGTGATTGTCGTACGCTGACGAAGGGTAAATACCCAGAAACCCTGGTCCGTGCGTATCACTTCAGATGGACGATGGGAAGGATGACTTCCCTTTGCAAATACCGACAGGGCACAGAAAGTGTGCCACTAGCCAGCTGGAGGAGATGTTCTCCTGGGGCTACAAGCTACAGTAGCATCCACCCTTAGTGGTTAGCCGCATTTAAGTGGCAAATATACTTCACCTTGTCGTGCAGCTACTGTTTATACCTCGTTCATATATATATATATATATATATATATATATATATATATATATATATATATATATATATATATATATATATATATATATATATATATATATATTTATATATTTATATATATGTATATGTATGTATATATATATATATATATATATATATATATATATATATATATATAATCATAAATATATAGGGATTGACAGTAACCTGCTTCTCCAACATACTGAGAATTCAGAAATAGCAGCCAAAGAACTACTGATTCCAAAACTACAAATTATTACTCTAAATTGATAGCGATATTTTTGATACACACAGAACAAAAAACAGTAGAGAAGAGTAAAAAAACCACATGCCTTTAGTTAATTTAGTACGATCGTTTCACTGAAGATCAGAATAGAGTATTCTTTGCTCTTAACTGTGAAACGATCGTACTAAATTAACTAAATGCAAGTGGTTTTTTTTACTCTTCTCTACTGTTTTTTATTCTGTGTGTATCAAAAATATCGCTATCAATTTAGAGTAATAATTTGTAGTTTTGGAATCAGTAGTTCTTTGGCTGCTATTTCTGAATTCTCAGTATGTTGGAGAAGCAGGTTACTGTCAATCCCTATATATTTATGATTATAAATGATTTTACCGAAAAGGTTTTTTCATACTGAGCTACCCGGCAAAATTGTTAATTATTAATTTTATTACTAATTGACGATTCCCTGCCCTGCATATCTATCTATATATATATATATCTATATCTATATATATATATATATATATATATATATATATATATATATATATATAGGTACATACATGTATATTGGGTGCAACAGTTAAAAAGAATAATCTCGTACTGCTGTTTACAAAGACGACGCAAATATTACGTAAAATAACCGAGTGTGTATATGAGAGCGTGTATATAGCAAACCTAAAACAAATAAAGATTGAATTTTCTGGCCTAAAATAATAAATTTAAAAGAAAAAAAGTATTAGAAATTATCTCTGAAGGAAAATGTAAAGTTTTGCAATGTACTTCTCAGACAGTATGTTACTTGATGACATAAATATAAACGGTATAGAAAAAGATGATCATAATAAATTACATATAAATATAAACACATCACTAGCCATCCGGTTTGCACTTTTAAAACAATAGATGTATTTTGAGACTGAATATTTAATGTCACAGACAAAACATTTCATATCGAAGACAGAATATTTAAAACCACCCAAAGAAAATATTAAAACAAGAATACTGAATGAGAGAAAAAAAAAACTAAATAAATAAATAAATAAATAATCAATATTTGAGAATTAAGGACAAAATGAAAAGTACTAAAGGTGCATACAACTACCTCAAATCTATGTACCTGTTTATCATTGCATCTGCACCCAACAAGAAACAGAATGAAAATATACATCACAGGGGACTCCATTATTAACTAAATCGTAGGAACTTCATCACTAACGACATTATGAGAAAATGAGAAAAGATGAGCACAAAAGTGAATAAATCGAGTAATAGCTATACATACACTAGTTACATTGTCAAAAATTTCAACTTTGACATAATAAATGGGAGAGCTTAGGAAAACTAGTAAATTACGACGTTCAACACCCACTCCCACTAAAGTCGAAACAGATATACTCACTCTGAACACAAAAAAACCGGTATTTGATACAATAGTGAATTATTATATTGTAAAATACTGTTGGTAAAGAAAATACTCAGAAGTGAGTAAAGTGTAACTGATTAGTGTATTAAAGGAAACGAAAGAAAACAAGAAACTTTTCTCCCTTTATATAATAATGAATCAATAAAGTACTAACTAGAAACAAATTATCCTGCAGTAGAAATATTTAGATAAAGGGATAAAACAAAAGTTTTAAAAACAAGACATCTAAAAGACAAAATCAAAATGAAACTTGGAAAATTTACTAAAGTCAGCCAACAATATTTGAAAGCCAACAATAGCTCAGAAGTTCTGAAGTAAAAGAAGTCTGATTTTAGGTACACGGGATCAACCTCTAATTAAAATCAAAAGAAACAAAAAAAAGTAAATAAAACAATATATAACGCATGAAACAACAGGCTAATATTAACTACAGCCTACGCAATCAGCAGAAAGAAAGAATCAATTAATCACATTATTTCTGGCCACCTAGTCCTGGCAAAGTAGCTATATCTTTTGGGCTACAAGCCAAAACTTTAAAGCTGAGAGAAAGTATTATAAGCCTGTGTCAAATTCAGTATATGACAACCACATGAATACGATTATTGGGATATGCCTGTTCATTCTGACAAGGTCAATATTCTGTGTTGAAATATAGTGATAAGAATCGATGTCTTCTGATACACATCTTAAACCATTCTAACCGAAACAAAGTGCGAAAAGAAGTGGAAGAACGATCAAATGTATGAGGATCTTGAAATAGGAATAAACAGGTTGTGGGGTACGAAAGTAAAAGCAGTTTTTATTAATAAGTGGGTCGCTGTGAGGAAGAACATGACCATACACATAAAACCATGCAAAATTTTACACCTTTACACGCAGTACCTAAAATAGTTCTGTTAGGTGCGGCCCTTGTTTTACACAATACATTTTCAATCAATTAACATAACTTCCACATACACTGTCTGTAATACGCCGCACATAACAAATATGCTTCCGAATCATCAACCATAATAAAAGAATTCAATCCATAAAACACATATTCCACGCAAACATCACCCAGTAAAATAACACAATTCACACAGCACATCGTATTCTAGACAACAGTTTAAGCACTAAAGTAACCTCTGAAACAGCTAAACATATACAACAAAGCAAAGTAGACGTTAGTTGCGGACACCGTCTCAAAAGCCAATGCTGCACATACCTCAGGAACACGGAGGTGCAGCTGTGATGCAGTAGAAATTCGCCTAATACGGTTGAAAACATATTACTACTACTACTACTACTACTACTACTACTACTACTACTACTACTTGCAGCACAGATAAAGCAAAAACTAATAGCAGATAATTTTGTGGAAACAGTTGAAAACAACATAGATTGTAACAATAAAGGGCTAAGATCTAATATAAAAATGAGAGTACAAAATGTCATGAGTAAAGCTTCGACATGGCAAATACCGGAAAAGGTGTTAGTAGATAAGGAAAATTCGCAACACTGGCTGAGAGGCGCAGAATTGAAGGTGCATTGGCTGCAGCACGTGATCACACCTCCTCACCAGAAACCACTCAGTATATACAATGAAGCAGAACACAGTAATTGCAAAAGATAGAGAAATGAAGAAGAAACAATGAAACACATTGACTTTGGCTTTTCTCAAGAAAGAAATAATCCATATTTATAACGGAGAAGGGATTTACATACACCAGAATTTATGCCAATAGAAAGGAGATGGTACTAGAATACTCCAGAAAAAGTCTCTGAGAATAGCAAAGCAACCATATTCTGAGATATTCTAATACGCAAAGCGAGATCAAGACTACTCGACCAAATATTGTTGACAAAGGCAGTTAGGGGAAGATATGCTTTCTAATCGAACTATCATTCCTTATAGGAGATTTATGTATTTTTCAACGAAAAAGAGAACTTACCTAGATATAAAGATCTGGAAAAAGAGATAACCATAACAAGGGTTGAAGCAAAAATAATCCCGATAATAATAGACACCTTAGTAATGTTAAAAATGTAGATAAATACATAATCAAAACTCCAGAACTTACAAATATGTATAACATACGGAAAATAGCATTATTAGACACTACACACATCACTACACATATATGAAGTAGAGCACTTTCAAAATCCTAACCATAACAAAACAGTCTACATACCCATGACATTCAGAGTCACACTCAGTAGTATAGTGAAAATACACAGTAAAAATAAGACTAATGGATGATAATAAATATATAAAAAAAATAATAAATGGGATAATAATGCTAACAAATAAAGAAATACTTTGTATGGAAATTCACTAAAGATAAACCCGAAGGTAGAAATATGCCTGCAAGAAATAACAAGTGTGTCATCGATTAAATTCTTGAAATTTATGTCAACAGGAATAAAAAAGTTAATTTATGCAACTGGATCTATATGACATTGAAATCTTTCATGGAATCTCAACTAGAAAATACACTTAAGATGATTGAATTTGAAAGAAAAGACTTATCAGCTCTGAATAAATTTAATTAGGGTGCAGATGATAAAAAGAAAACAAAGAATGGGGTCTAAAAAATGCAAAGAAGACAGTATGAAATAAGAAATCTAGTGCAAAGTAGTAAATTAAAAACGTCATCATCACACTTTGCCTCTATTAACCCTCTATAGCATGACGAGGTGGAACCCTCGCCACCGGCATTACCTGAGCGAGAGAGAAGAGCGAGAGCCTGCCGGCATTCGGCCTGCCGGCATTCGGCCTGCCACGATCCCAACTTAGGTCTATGCTTAATCCACGGTTCTAACTCACCAAAACTGGCGGACTTAGGAAGAATCAGTTTGACAAACGGAGACTACACCCGCTCACCATCCAGGTAGAGCCAGAGATGCCTCAGCCTCAGCGCTTGTTGCGCTTCAACAGCCAAAGCATCCCAAGCCCACCCTTTCGCGGCTGCTGGCAGCAGATAGAACGCCTCACAAGTGGACCCCTGCCCCTCCGCAAAAAGCAGAAGAGCCACTAATCGGGGCAAGGTACGACGGTCAGGCAGTAGGTAATCACAGATGCGATAAACACATCTGCGACCTTTCGGGTCTGAGTAAGGTGAGCCACCATGCTCGCCACATCGCTCCAATTCTTCTCTTCCTGGAGATCTAGCCCGAACCAGACCCCTAGCACCTTAACCGGACCCTCCGTTCAAAGCCTGACGGCGTTGTTGGGGGGGGGGGGTATAGACTTGCCTCTCCAGATGCCGAGCTACAAGCCGACTGACTTATCACGGTTAATCTTATCTCCTGCCACCGCCTCGTAATCCTTAATGAGCATCGCCTACCCTCTGTTGGTGTTTCACTTTGGACATGGTGATGGTGATGTCATCCACATATGCCAAAACTGACTTTCCACAACCAAGATCTCGTGGGACGCCCCTCATACCCTCCGACTTCCGCAATAAAGGCTCCAAAGTCAGCACATACAGTAGTGGGGAGGGGGACATCCTTGACGCACCGAACGCTTGACGTTGAAGGGCTCCGGAAAGAAGCCATTCATCCGAAAGATCGATTCAATGTTGCTATAAAGTGCTGAGATCCATCCCACTCTACAAGGAGCGTAGACAGCCACCAAACTGAAGGACTTACCACTGCTGTGTTTCACATCAACAACGACCAGCCTGCCCTCCGGGTCAACAAAGGTTGTTTTTACCTGTAACTTTAAAGCCTTCCCGAGAAGAAGCATGACGCCACTCTGCCTGCCGGTTGACATGGAGAAATAATTTTTCGTAGTCGTTTAGCAGGGGTGAGAAAGCCTGCGGTCCACTCAGTCTGGCTTCAGTAATAACGACAACACCCAGTCTGTCTATGCGACCTGCGATCGTCACAGAGGTAACCCTGCTTTTTGATCGATCCCAGGCCGCGCACATTTATATACCTTACATTTGAGAAAGCAAAAAAAAAAAAAAAACGATCTTCTCTTTATTAAAGGTGGGTTAACCCTCCTTATCATCCGTGGTCTGTGGGGATAAGTTAATGAGACTATTATAGTGTTGTCGAAAAGGTTTTTCTTAGAGGGCCAACCTCCTCTGGAAATAATTTTTTTAAACGTTTGTGGTTGGACCTATCAATGTAGTTAAAATGTATGTGGGTGGGAACGTCATTGATATCAGGACTAATAAAAGTTTGTACGTTTTGTAAAGTGGTAATTTCATTTTTTAAATTTTGATTGTTTGCATCATACGCAGTGATATAACTTTTTTGAGGGGTGGGGGTGGGAAGTTTGAGGATTCTGCGTGTTTGCGTGTGTCTGTAACTGTGGAGGTAGGGGAGAAGATTAGTGTTAGAGGTGGGGGTTGAGGTGACTGTGGGAGCCGTTTGGATGTCAATATCTGTGGGCATGGGCAGGGGAAAAGTGTCCGTGGAAGAAGGGTGGGATCTTTTCTTTTTCCTGGATACTGTACTCCATTCGCTGTCCAAAGCTTGTGTCTCTTTTCTTTTCATGTTTTACAGTTCCTCTCTGCTTGTTTCTTTGACTACTGGCACTGTAGGGGTGCGGCTGTTTTCGCAATAGGTGGGGGAGCTTTTGTTTTCGCTGGTGGAAGGCATTCAGATCGTAAGTGCCCCTTTTGGCCGCATCTTGGCTTTCTGCCCTCCACCATTACGCTCAGGATCGTTTCCTCACCCACCCGTATGATGTCCGCTATCAGTTCGAGGTCGTCTTGGGAGGCCTGTATTGACATTTCCAGGTCTTGAACCTGCCAATTTTGTTGATGAATTTTCGTGGCATGGAGGATTGTCCTCCAAGCCCAAAACGATAACGGCCACCAGCCAGGCAACGTCAACCTCCAGTGAGATTTCTCCTACCCTCACCCTGGAAGTTTGCCTTCCAAAGTAGGTAAGTAGGAGTACCACTTCATTCGATTTCAAAGGTGACATTGAGTGTTGCCTGGCCTTATATTCACTTGCGAACCGCACCTCTATTGTCGCGAACCGATTCCCTCTGGCAAGATACACATCTTGCCAGATTGGTTGTAGGCATTTTCCCGCCTATTCTTTGGTAATTCTTTCCAGTTTTTTTCCTTAAGTCATATTGTCTTTAAAATAATGGTTTTCAGAGCGGTATCTTGCGTCACCTCGCTGAGAGGGGTAAGTTTGATCTCATACCCTTTTCTTTGAAGCATTCCTTTAAACTTGCTTAGTTCTTGGTTTTCAAGTTTCAAGTTTTTCCTGTTGACGCCGGCTACAGCTGCAAAGTTGTTTACTTTTTGTTTTCCACTTGTAATTTTGTTCATTTCTTTTGTGTCTTTCAACAATTTTCTGTTCAAATCCTGAACTTGTTGGTTCAAATCTTCCTACGACGCAGACACATCTTATGCTCAACATGATGGGAAAAATATTCAAAAAGGGGGAACATTTTTTCCCAAGGGGGAAACCATTAACAAATCTGCCAGAAGGCAGTAAAATAAGGGGTTTCGAAATAAACACAATAAAAGTTCAACAAAACGGTAATACTTCCAACAATAACTTCAACAAAAATCACAATATTTATCAAAAAGATGTCCAAACCAACCGATCAGTTTCAGATGATTGTAAAACGGTGAAAAAGTATGAATGTTAATTTATTGATGCATTTGGGTAAGCTAGTGTCTGTATTATCAAACAATTTTTAGAAAATGTTTAAAAAAATTTCAAAACTCTGCAAAGGACCGGTACAAATTCTTCATGGTTCAAAACGTTGCTTACTTTTTACTCAACCTGATAGCAACATAATTCATATTGTTAACTACGTACCGAAAATGATAAAAATAATATTTCACTCATCGGTTCTTCATTTAGTGGATCGATTTGAAAAAAATGGTAGAATCAATACTATGATTAGTATTATCTTAAATCTTTAAAAAATGTTTTAGCTGTTGTGTTTTTTTAATCCGACGTTATAACTGGTTTTATTGACCCAGGATGAAGGCGTTTAGTTCTGATAATCACCTTATTTCATCCAGAAACAATGCATTTCGAATCACATCATTTAATAGTAACTCCATCTTTGAGACGATATAGTGTTCTTTGTGAGAGATCTGGCTACTATTTCCACCAATTTGGAAAAATAAATCGAAAGGCTCCTCCATTGGCTCAACGAACTCTCTTTAACTCAATATGTTTTGTAAATTGATTAAGGAATACAACATTAAAAGAAGCACTTCAGTAATTAAACGTTGCAACTTAATGACTGATGGTAAACCGTATCTATAGTAAAAAAAACAAAAAAACTGTTGATCCAGTCTATCAAACCGTAAATAGATGCCAAGATAAGCGCTAAATTGCAGCGGAGGTGCGTTAATATGATTAACGATTATCTCGATATCTTGTAGAGTTGAGTTTCATTTTAGATTGTGTCACTTTAGTAGAGATGGATTCTGTCAAGTTGATTTTGGGCAAGACACGCTATAGTAAACCATGTGCCTTAACAGGCTAAAGAATTTGGAGACTCAATCACCCACTTGCCCACTAAAAGTCGTGAAGCTTCCAAAAGCGCAGTTGGTGAAGTACGCATAACAAAATGTTACTATATTCTACATGATGTTGAAGTCATCTCTCATACGTCATGTTTTTAAATTTTAAACACTCATAGAGAGGGATTAATAAACTAATTGCATAGATAATCTCAGTTAATCTAAGCCGTATATTACATATATTGGACCCTACCGTATTTGTATTTACTATGCAGAACGCGCACTGAATTATTTTCACCTCGGAGATATTGCTGAGTATTCATAATCCTCGACACGGCACTTCTACTTCTGTGTATATAGCGATTTTCCGTTTGCGAACAGAGCCGATTATACCTCGCTGAAAAAATCTAATAAAATCGAAACACAACCATTGCTATCATCAAACAAAATCTGTTTTCATAATGCATTCTCTATATTTCGCCAAAATTTCAATCATGAAATTTTATTGGGACTAATTCCCTTACTTATTTTTACATAGAATAGAGGGGTTTCTGTCAACTAACTGTGTGGATATTGCTAGTAAAGCGAAAATTTAACTCACTGTGTTACTTATGTGAATCTGTACTGTATAATGGGTGCAGATAAAAGATTACAAAGTTAAACGTTATATACATAAATACAGAGAGGGAGAGAGAGGGGGGGGGTAAGTAGGGATTGAGAGAGAGAAAGAAAGAGAGAAGAAACAGAGACAAACAAAATAACAAACAAATGATAACATTTTGCGGGGAGAGAGTGGAGAGAGAGATAAAGAAATCTTCGTATATATAGAATGTATACAGTATCTATCTATCTATCTATCTATCTATATATATATATATATATATATATATAAATGGGTATATATTTGTACATATATGTATATATATATATTATTATTTAACTGAACGCCACGCATCCATTTCCAAGAAATTTTATACACACACACACACACATATATATATATATATATATATATATATATGTGTGTATACATAGTGAATGTATTTATATGACCACCACACACACAACCACACACATGAAAGTAAACATAAAAGCTAGCGTGAATATGTCTATAGGTACTTATTCAGACTGGCATATATGCAAATAGATAAATAGATTCACGTGCATATAAATTTGAGTGTGTATGTGTACGCGCGCGCATGCACGCACGCGTATATATATATATATATATATATATATATATATACAAACAAATCTATATGCAAATGTGTGTATATTTTATATATATATATATATATGAGGGTGCGTTTTATGTGTATGTACATATATGCAGATAGATAGATAGATAGATAGAGAGAGGAGTTGGGATGAGATGAGCACTTGCATGCACACATGGAAATTGAATAAGCGCATAAAAAATATCGTAGCTAAACTGATATTGTAACGCTGAAGGTAGACCAAACAACAGCTGCTGTTACAAAAAAAACAAAAAAAACGGGTTAAATAAATCTAAATAGAAAACTATTACAATAACAATAACAATGAAAATAATACGAAAAGTAATCTTGGAGGAAGAAAAAAAAAACTGGGCTAGACTATGAGAAACTGTATGAAAATGAACAAACAACGGTTCCAAAACCGAGAATAAAAATGTTATCTACCGTCATTAGATATTGCGTGAAGAAAGAAGCAAAGAAACCATAACTGTAAAAAAATGCAACACACACACAAGACAAAATCTGACAAATATCAAAAGAAAAGCGGAAAAAAGTTGATTTTCTTTAAAAAAATATAATATATGAAATATAAAGATTGAAAGAGCTTTGAAGAAGTAGCAAATACTTGAAGAAAATATAAGCAAAAACTAACCCCTGTCTCTAAAAGTAAAAATAAAACGAGTTATTGAATAACTAAGAAGAAATAAATCGTTACAGGTTAAGGGATTTGTCTGGAAAATAAGGAAAAAAAGAACCAGAAACAACTCAAAGTATTTGAAAAAACAAATACTTTTTGTATTTTGAAAGAGAATTGGAGAGAGTGAAAAGCTTTGAAGGTTTTGAATTAATGTTATATTTGTCCTCGCATTCTTTTACAAACCTTTCTGGTTTTTAGAATAAAAAATTGCTTCTCTAAATAACGCTAGTGAGCAAATTCAATTTGACTCGCTCCGACAAAATATATGCATCTAGTTTAAACAAGCAGGAAGTTTGTAAAAGCCAAGGGAATATGAGAACGGTCTAAGTTTTTTTTTATCGTTAAACCATTGTTAGGAAAGAGAAGAGAGTTAATTATTCTAAGCATACATATCTGGATCTAAAATTTAGCATTTTATCTGGAAGGGGATTGATGAAAGAAATCAAGAAGATCTATCTAACCCTCAATTGATATATATATATTGTCTCTGATTTTTTTACTTTTTTTAATCATTTGACTGCAGCTATGCTGGGGCACCGGCTAGAGGAATTTTAGTTGTAATATCAACCCGTGCATTTATCTCATTTTAAAGCCTGATACTTATTCTATCGTTATCTTTTGCTGAACCGCTAAGTTACTGAGACGTAGACACTAATACCGGTTGTCAAGTGGTGGCTGGACACACACACACACACACACACACACACACACACACACACACACACACATTTAAAATAATAAGGTAGTCAGAATGTTGGATGATTATATATATTTTTTATTTTTACATCTTATTAACATTTTTAGCGCTTTCTTTCGTTATCGGATTTATCAAAAAATGGTTTAAATTTAGATTTCTTCGCCTTTTTATATATATAAAGAATTTTCTGGGGTTTGCGAAGCAAGGAAGAAGAAAGCAGAAAATTTGTTTTTTGAGAAGGTGGGGGAGGTCCCCAGCACAGCAACTGAGTCGCCTCTTGGACATACTCTTCAAAACCTTATGCCCATTAATACCCAGCTATATACGGGACGACATAGACTTTCTCAAACACGACCCAGCTACTGTCCCAGAAGGTACTTTTAACGTCACTAATCTCTATACCAAATACCGCATACCTTAAGTCTGGAAGCTGTCAAACACTGAGTAGCGAAATACAGAAGATGTATAGATGAACGTTTCAAAACAGATTTCATTACCAAAGCCACTCGTCTACTACTAGAAGAAAGCACCTTCAGATAGATAAAGGGCACGGCTATATATATATATATATTCAACATGATAGATCGCTGACCACTCCACATATTTTTTTTTCTCTCCTTGTTTCTTTCTGTGTTCCTTTCTGTTGAAGGAGCGTAGGCTCGAAACGTTAAAGACTTTCTCTATTCCCGAGCGTTATACTAATACATCCATTTGTTGTTTACACCACCTGTCTTCGTCTGTTGTTTTTTCGTGAATTCTCCCTATATATATATATATATATATATATATATATATATATATATATATATATATATATATACATATACATATATATATATAAATATGTATCTATATATATATATGTATATATGTATATATGTATATATATATATATATATATATATATATATATGAGAAATTTTGCTTTTCTATGGCTATTTCTTACGCTGAAGCTTTTATTTTCATGAATCTGCACACATATAAGCATGCATACATACATATAACCTCCGAATATAGATTCTTGAAGCAAAATTTGAGAAACTCCACCGGTTTCGCCAAATCAACACTTTACTATGGAGTGTAGTGGAAAACATTATTTATAATTAGATGCTCTCAATAAGATTCTTTACAATTAAAAAAGATTACAAAATAATTTTTGCAAGGTATGAAAGTATACACTGGGCTTCAAATCTAAGGAAGGTAGTAGAACAAGTAATACATAAACTCTCAGTACATTGATTTCAAATTCTAACACAAGGCCACCAATTTTGGGCTGCAGATAAGTCGATTCCATTGATCCCAGTGCTCGACTGGTACCTATTTTATCGACTCCGAAAGGTAAAGTCGACCTCGGCGTAATTTGAACTCAGAGCGTTTGGACGAAATGCCGCTAAGCATTTTGCCTGGCATGCTAAGACTTCTGTTAGCTCGCTGCCTTAAACTCTCAGTACATTAAAGTGATATGTAATTACTCATGAAAACAGTTGGCACTTCAATGTATTATGAATCTCAGGTGGCTGTTGCTGTTTGAACATCAGGTTGAAGTGATCGCAGAGCAACGTGAAACGAAGTGTCTTGCTCAAGAACTCAACAGACTGCCCCGTCCGGCAATCGGCACCACGAACTCGTCCCTGCACGTGCAACACTGTATCCACTAGGCTACGTGACGCCCTCACTGTATGTCAAAGACTTCATAATCGAATATGTCCTTTCTTCATTGGAGACAGTCGTTTTTCTTAAATGTGTCATTTTCTTCTGGACGAATCTCGAATATTTTACTAAGTATGAGAAAGGATCAATTTAAATGATGACGAAGGTGAAGTAAAGGTGTAAGAATGATAAATGAAGCTGCGTCTTGCGGAAAAGAATCGCTAAACTATGGGGTTACATTGAAGTGTAGCAAAGAAGAGATACTGTCTATTCCACCATTGAAAGGATACCGGGTGCATGCAGTACATTAAACGAAGTTAATTATGTTCAGATGTAATTTTGTATCTTTATTATTTTTATGGCTACACGTGAAGGCGGCGCGCTTGCAGATTCGTTAGCACGCCGAGCACAATGCTTAGCAGCATTTCGTCCGTCTTCACGTTCTAAGTCCTAATTCCGCCGAGGTTGACCGAATTGAGTGCTGGGGTCGATTTAATCTACTTACCTTCTCCCTCGCAATTGTTGGCCTAGTACCAAAATTCGAAACCATTATTATTTTCATAGTCACATGTAAAGCCAGTGAGCTGGAAGAATCGTTAACACGCACGGCAAAATGCTGAGCAGCATTTCATTCTTGTTTAGTTAGGTTCAGAGTTCAAATTCCGCCGAGGTCGACCTTACCTTACCTTACGTCCTTTCGAGGTCGATGAAATAAGTACCAGTTGAGTATTGGGGTTAATGTAATCGCCTATCTCTCTCCTCTTAAATGCCAGTCCTTGTACTTATCGTAGAAATACTTATGGTCGCATGCAAGCAGTTTAAAGGATTGCTTGCATAAATAAATAGATGAATTTTCTTTTTAATCGGAAAACCTTATGGTATTCAATAAAAGTGAATTTTCAAATTTTGTTTTCGCTACTCAAGCAAACTCAAGGAGGTAGACGTACTACATTTTGAACATTTCCCTGTTTTCGTTAAGTCTCTATTGCCCTGTAATAAAACATTTAATGATGGTGTAAAATATTAAGACAAAGTAAATTATTGCTGGGATAACAGAAATTTTATGTTCAACCACAGTACAGTCTCCCTTTTATATCAAAGCGTCTTCCCCCGGAGCTTCGTTTTCATTTCCTTTATCTATATCGAAATTCTCTCATATAACACTTTTCTAAAAGTCTCAACATTCATAATTGATTGAAACACAAACTGATTTCATTACTAATTATATTTGTTTTTAAATGTAAAGTGCATCTTTCTCGAAGCCATTGGCCTATTAGGCAGGAGCTTATCCTAGTGTTTTTGTGACATTTAAGTGACTGAGAATATAAGACAACTCACTAAAAGAACAATCCCTACACAAGCTTTATATATGTATATATTCTGTAAATATGTCTTTTGTTATCTTCTGCATTCTAAAGATTTGAAACCCGATGTATATTTTGATATCATGGATTATTTTGCCTACTTTTTAATTACCAACATTTTCATTTACTTCAACCAAACTAACAGCTGTGGCAATTTTTGTTTGGTGACATTTTCTATGTTGCAAATCTCATATTTAAAAAAAAAAAATTACAACCAATTTTCTCAGTTTCTGATGGAAAGGTCATTTATTGAAACCTAATCCAGCTTTTGAGATATGTTTTTCTTTGAAAACAGTATAAACATTAAAGAAGCATTGCGTATTTTTATAGATTGTGAAATCATATTGAACAATATCTATTTTACTGATTAATGCGATGTTTAAAAATAAATGAATCTTAAAAATACAGTGCTTTCACTGCTGTGTTGTAGTAGTATTAACTGATCTGAACAACATCTCGAATCAAACAAATCTTATAAATGCTGAATTTGAAAAGTTCAGGTTTCTTTTAATATTTGTGCCGACAAAAGTCTATAGTCATCCAAAATACTTGTTGTCTCTTACCCGAAATAGAACCCTGCCCCAAACGTTTTCTCACGGCACCCAGACTTACTTAAACTTATCAACTTAATTTTTTTCACCGATAGTTATTACTTTCTTCGAACTCTAATAATTTTCTATAATAGACGTAGCTGGAGACTGACACCATGAAAACACTTCAGATAACACTTTCTACCTTTCATCCTTTCGGGGACGATAAATTAAGTACCAGTTGCGTACTGGGGTCGATCTAATAGACTGGCCCCCTCGCTCAAAATTTCGGGCCTTGTGGACTTCTCTAGAATAGTTGTTTTATACTTGGGAACAAGATCAATATTTCGGGGTTACTTTTCCGGTGGCATGAATGGGGTAAGTAAATATTTGCTATTTATCTTAACGTACCACCTATTGTATCAAGCTTATCTTAGTTTATAATTTTTCTCCCGTTGTTACAATATTAGATACATTGCTTCGTAAGCCTCATGGTTTCGTGGTGGCATTTATAGAGCGAATTAAGTGAAATGGAAACAAGCTTCTCTCTGTTTTCATTGATTAATCGTTCCTGATACAATTATAAAGCTCATCAATCATAAAAAGATGGCCTCGGGTCTGACTGCTACAGAAGACAGAGATGTATTTTCGATTTTGCAGTTAACTGCAAAATCTAAAATACCTCTGTCTTCTGCAGCAGTCAGACCCGAGGCCATTATTTAAAGCATTTTGACTACTCGGTAAATAACACAATCTTTAGAGATATCTATTGCAAGCTGACAGAAAATTAAGTTTCTACTTTAGACATGATTTAACAGTAGAGTTCCCTTAATAGTAAAATAAAGGTATTTATAGAGAAATGCGGGGGGGGGGGGAATACACAGAAAGAACCCTCGCGGCTATTTCAAATCTTTCCATGAAATATTTTGTGTTTTCTGTCGCATTTTGAGGATTTAGTACAAACAAAACAATATCTTTTAGATTATAGTGATAAAGAGTATTTTACTCAAGAGAACTTCGGTGAATACAAATATTTGAATAGCTGATCTGGTATCTCTTTTAATGTAATGAATCATTTCAGTATGCAATATTAAAGTATTTAGCTAGCTTAAAAATGCTTTGTGGGCAGTGATTTTCTAATAGATTCTATAGTTAATTCCTAATAGATAGCATAACAGCAAAGGAGGAAATATTGTTTGTGGTCCAAGCTCTTGTAAATAAAAACATTTCATTGGTATTTTGTTTCTTTTAATTGCAATAAGTATGAAGCATTCAAGTAAGTAAATTACAAGAAATGTACGAACATGGATGCTAGAAATTACCATCATATTTTAAATAAATTGATTGTAAGTCTTCGCATTATATTTCATCTAAAGTAAGGCGGAGAACTGGCAGAAACGTTAACACGCCGACGAAATGCTTAGCGGTATTTCGTCTGCCGTTACGTTCTGAGTTCAAATTCCGCCGAGGTCGACTTTGCCTTTCATCCTTTCGGGGTCGATTAAATAAGTACCAGTTACGCACAGGGGTCGATATATTTCGACTTAATCCGTATGTCTGTCTTTGTTTGTCCCCTCGGTGTATAGCCCCTTGTGGGCAGTAAAGAAATAGGTATTTCGTCTGCCGCTACGTTCTGAATTCTAATTCCGCCGAGATCGACTTTGCCTTTCATCCTTTCGGGGCCGATTAAATAAGTACCAGTAACGCACTGGGGTCAATATAATCGACTTAATCCGTTTGTCTGTGCTTGTTTGTCCCCTCTATGTTTAGCCCCTTGTGGGCAATAAAGAAATAAGAAACGTTAGCTCGCTGAGCGAAATGCTTAGCGGTATTTCGTCTGTCTTTACATTCTGAGTTCAAATTCCGCTGAGGTCGACTTTGCCTTTCATTATTTCAGGGTTGATAAATTAAAGTACCAGTTGCGTACTGAGGTCAATCTAATCGACTGACCCCCTTCCCCGAAATTTCGGGCCTTGTGCCTAGAGTGGAAAAGAATATTTCATCTAAAGTTTCAATGACTATATTCAGATGTAGCTTTTCAACTGATCAAAGTAAACACATTCAATCACATTTTCTTACGATGTTGGACAATCTTATAGAGCAATTAAAAAAAAAACCCCACATTTCTGATCGAACACCACTCAAAGTTCCATTATACTTAATATAGTTAACGCCAAAAAGACAATGGATTGATAGAATCGTCAGAGTGCAGAATAAAATGTCTCGTCATATTTATTGAGGATCCCGCCGAAGTCAGTTTTACTTTCATTTTTTCAGGGTCGACGTACCAGTCACATACTGGTTAATAATCACTCTCTGTACATTTTCTCCAGCTTTGAGTCCTTGTGTCTATATAAGAAATCAATATATTTAATACTTTTTCAGTCATGGTTTGCTCTTATCGTTCTTATGACATGAAACTTAAAACAGTAATAATATCACAATAGTAAAATCTAAACTATTTGCAGAAAATTTCATGTGCTTCTAAAAGACATTGCACTTAAATTCAAACTTTAAGCCATCTTAAAAATCTACGGAGGTAACAGATTTCAAAATGCCTTCTTATCTTCATCTACTCCTTTTATACTTTCTCTTCCAACTACGTTATTATTTACTATCTCACTGCATTATTGAACTGAACTTCAAGCTGAACGTAGCAGGGTCGTATCTACGATGACATACGGAAGTATTATGGGTGGGCAGAAAAAGTACCTTAAATAATCACACACACACACACACACACACACACACACACACACACACACACACACACACACACACATGTATATACAGTTATAATGACAGATTTAAGTATTGTAAGATCGAAAGAAAATGACAATAAAGCATATACGAGGTCTCATCAATAAGTATCCGGACTGTTGCCATAGTAGCTAAGTTAAAGCACACAGAGTAAAACCGCTTAGCACAGATTAACCTTGAACTATGTTGTATATGTGCACTAAGTTTTAACGTTCTAGCTCACTTCCGCTGTTTACAGCAGTTCTTGGAAGGAACGTGTGTAGCGTGTGATCACTGCATTGGCCATGACAGAGGAAATTGCCATGGTGATACCTGCTTAGAGGCCTACGCAAGGTTGCAGAAAGTGTATAGAGTGGATTGTATGAGCAGCACATAAGTGTACGAGTTGTTCAGACGTTTCCATGATTGCTGCAAAAATGTCGATATTGACGAACGTTGTGGGAGACCCGCAACCAGCATAACTGAGAAAAACATCGCAGATGTGCATGAGGCTTTGGTGGGAAATCGTCAAACCACCATCCATAAGTTATCAGAGGATGTGGAGATTAGTAACGGTTCAGTTCAATTCATTATCACTGAAGATTTGTGTATGAGATGCATGTCTACCAAGTTTGTGGCAAAACAGCTTTTAGCTGACCAAAAAGACATACGGGTTTCAGTTGCACAATATCTCCATGGTTGTGTCGAGAACTATGAAAACTTTTTGAAACCCTTGCATGGGCTTCTGAGCAGCTATCGCTAATCTTTTGGCAAAATTTGATGCAGATTCTCTACTCAGCTTACCCTGTCATGGTCCATGCGACGATTACACGCTACACACATTCCTTCCAAGCACTGCTGTAAACAGGAGAACTGATCTAGAACGTTAAAACTTAGTGCACACGCACAGCAGAGTTTAAAGTCAATCTGTGCCAAGTGGCTTTACTCTGCGCGATTTGGCTTCGTGACAACAGACCGGATACTTATTGATCAGACCATGTATGCATTCATGTAATTATATAAGTAGACAGTTATATACTTATTCATAACAACATTCATACTAACAGTTACATATAAACACTCATATACACTGTCTTATAGTTCACTTGTAAATGTTAAAGAGCGAATTAAGGCGAGGAGCTGGCAGAATCGTATGCACGCCGGGTAAAATGCTTAGTGGTATTTTGTACGCCTTTGCATTCTGGGTTCAAGTTCAGCCGAGATAGTCTTTATTTTATATCCTTTCAGGAACAATAAAATAAGTAGCAGTTGAGTATTGGAGTCGATGTAATCGACTTACCTCATCTCCCGAGGTTCCTGGTATTGTGCCAAAATTTGAAACCCATATTAAAGAATTAATTGAAACTGTCAGCGTAGGTTAGCAGGACTCATTAAGTAGTGTTCTAAACAGTGCTTTGTTTGATACACTAGGAGAAGAAAAAAAAATAAAACAGTAACAGTGATAATGCGAATTGAAACTATTTGTCGATTCAGGTTATTAGCTTTTCGCGGCAACAATAATTACAGTAAAATTGCTTGCAGTGAATATAAATGCACCGTATTTTCTTGTAACAAAAATATCTACGGAAAATGCCTGCCACAAAAAGTAACTGTTTCTTAACAAGAAAAGAGAAAACACAGCTGGGAGCAGTAAGTAAAACTTAACAATTGCATAATGTGTGTAAGACCTAAACGTAGTTATATATTATATGACTTGATATCCATCACTGTCACCATTTTAACGTTCCATTTTGCCATGCGAATAAGAAAATATATTTGTAACTTCACTTTTCCTACTCGCCAATATACGGGAATTGGTACTCATGCACTCTTACATTGACCTTACTCTACCACACTTCGTGTTACACGAACCCACCATCTGCTACTCTCATCTGCAGAAGTCCAGAAACTCGAATATTGAGCTACTCTTATATATATATATATATATATATATATATATATACGACGGCTTCTTTCAGTTTTTATCTACCAAATCCACTCACTAGGCTTTGGTCAGCCCGAGGCTATAGTAGAATACACCCGCCCAAGGTGCTACGCAGTGGGACTGAACCCGGAACCATGTGGTTTGGAAGCAAGTTTCTTACCACACAGCCACTCTTGCTAACATTTATATTATTGTCAGCGATAGAATACATCTTCCCTTCAATATCGATATCATATAATTAGGTGTTAGAAAGTAGACTGTGACACATGTATAGCATGTCCTGATTAGCTGAAGCACGATGTGAGGTCAGAAAGATATGCGAATCATAGAAGAGGGAATATAGATTTATTTAGAAGTATGGGGAAAAAAATCTCTGAAAGTAGAAACTGAACTGGCAATTAAATTTTCGAAACTATACATCAGATGAATGGTATTCGAACGCAGGACATACTGCATACAATGGCGATTTCGAGGACCTTAGGTATTTCAACGAAATTATTTCTGAAGATCATAATACGAAAGAAAACATCTTGAATCGAGGTAAGAATCAACAACAGTAATTTGTAAATTTAATGATATTTGTAACCGAAGGACAGAGAAAAGTGAATTAAGTTGTTCGTAAACTAATGTATTACATTAAGTCGAGCGCTTGAAATGATGAAGCGTGTGGGCAGCAGAGAGGATCAAAGCTGTAGTGAATAGGGAAGAAATGAAAATATAAATGATTAATAGTGAGTACGCAGTCAAGCGGTAAAAGATCATAAATTGGCTGTTAAGCAGGTGAATAACTGACTGCAAACAGATCAGAAACAGATTGATAAAAGATCGCAAACTTAAAGGTTCTCAGTGAATAAAGTGACTGATATGAAGTAATTGGTAGTTTATTATTTGGTTATTTATGTCGGTCAGCTAATAAAGAAACCATTAAGTAATGCTTGCTATGTTTATCAACGATATTTATCAATCAATTTAAATGATATTCTATATGTTCCATAATATATTTACCACAGTGTGGAATTGATTTCTGTTTCAAAAGATCATAATTTATCAAAGAGTCTGATGAAATATCAACAGTGAACAAAAAAGTAACAAATGATTCTAAGCACAAGAAGTGTTTAGCTGATTATGAAGTAAACTGCACGAATTACTATATATATATATATATATATATATATATATATATATATATATATATATATATATATATACAGGGTTGGCTAAAAGTCACCTGAAAGTAAATCAAAACCATTTAATTCCCAGATTCAACAAAAAATTATTTTATATGAGACTTCAGTAATAAACAGAAATATTTTGAATAGGGAACAAAAAACGGCGATTTTTAACTCACAGTATTCAATTATTGAACATTCATAATTAGAATGAATAAATAAAATTGAATATTAAGTATTTACTCTTTACTCTCTCTTTTACTCTTTTACTTGTTTCAGTCATTTGACTACGACCATGCTGGAGCACCGCCTTTAGTCAAGCAAAGGCCTTATTCTTTGTAAGCCTAGTACTTATCAGTCTCCTTTGCCGAACCACTATGTTACGGAGACGTAAACACACCAGCATCGGTTGTCAAGCGATGTTGGGTGGGGCTGGGGTCAAACACAGACACACAAACACACACACACGCACACATATATATACATATACATATATACGACGGGCTTCTTTCAGTTTCCGTCTACCAAATGCACTCATCAGGCTTTGGTCGGCCCGAGGCTATAGTAGAAGACACTTGCCCAAGGTAGCACGATGTGGGACTGAACCCGGAACCATGTGGTTGATAAGCAAGCTACTTACCACACAGCCACTCCTGCGCCTTGGAATTCTGATTTTCTGTCGGGTGACTTTTGGCCAGCCCCGTATATATATATATATATATATATATATATATATATATATATATAGTTGAAAAAAGATTAGAGATCTATACAAACCAAATTGTTATAAGTGGATACACAAAAGAATACATCTCATCCTAAGGAAAATCTTAATTCTTTCTTCAACAAGACATTCATCACAACATACGACTCACACTCATCAACTCACAGCTGGTCATTTTCCAAACATATTGAAAGGACATTCAACATAACACATACACACACACACACACACACACACACACACACACACACACACACACACACACAAATACCTGTATCTGACACTAGTATATATCTCATACAGACAGAATCATATTCGGAGTTATCGATCTGCTAATAACACGTTTTTTAGGGATGAACTAGGGTTATGATACAACAAAATGACAATACGTTAGTTCTTTTACTATTTACCTCTTCCCATATCAAACATGAAGTGCTATGACGTTATCTATCACAAAAATACAGAGCGTCACAACAAAGAATTTTAGAGTCAACATGAACAACAGTCTTAAAATTCAAAAGGTAATTGAGATATAATCTAGCTTTTCTGGAAATCAATATAAAGACAAAAACACATGTATTTACGTTACTGTATCATGCTCACCATCTTCCGCTTTCTCATTCTCTGGTATTAATTTCTCATGCTTACATTTTAACACTTTCTATCTATCTATCTATCTATCTATCTATCTATCTATCTATCTATCTATCTATCTATCTATCTATCTGTCTGTCTGTCTGTCTGTCTGTCTGTCTGTCTCTCTGTCTATTTTTTTTATCGAGCTAGCTAAATGGATAGATATCGTGGTATATAAATATATGTATATATGGTCACATGTGCATATCATATACATATATATAACCTAATGTACATATACGTCGGCGCACGCATACACACCCCTACGCATACACACAGACAGACACACATTGTGCATAACCTAATATCAATTCATATAGTAAAATCGTCAGCATTTAGCCGTAGGAAATATATTTTCTGACGTTTCATGGTTCCTCCAGCATCTGTGAAGAGAACATATCGACATAATATTTGACATGCATCTGTTTCTGGTGATTCGTAACGAGATGAAAAGAAGAAACCTCATTCCAATGTGTTGTACATATTGATTTCAAAGTTTGGCATGAGGTCAGCAATTTGGGGGTGATGGGTTGAGTTGATTACATCAACCTCAGTGCTCGGCTGGTACTTAATTTATCGACCCTGAAAGGATGAAAGGCAAAGTCTACCTCGCCGGAATTTGAACTTAGAACGTAAAGACACGAAATGCCGCTAAGCATTTTGCCCGGTGTGCTAACGATTCTGAATACAGAGCTATCAAATTTTCTTCCATTCCACCAGATTTGTATTTCAGGGCAGGAGGTCATATACAAGTCTGAGGATGAAACTGACTCTAAGCGGATCCATATATTGCATAACATTCCAGCTGAGACTTCTTTGGAATGCACTTTCCCGAGTTCTCTATTGGCCCTCCAGGACTACCTTCTGAATTCTCTTGGTATCCTCTTCTTCGATGACTTCCTGTATCACCATGTCCCTCTTTGACTTCCCTCTTATCTTTGACCTCCACTCCACTGTGCATAACCACTACCTATTGGGCTGTGTGTCGCTTGTTATTTTCCTAAGCTTGAAACTCTTTTGCTGTATCCACTACACCTGGAACCATCCACTTTCAGCCAGTTCGAGTGATCTCACAACCTTATTTCAGGGTTCGAGTGATCTCACAACCTTATTTCAGGGTTCGAGTGATTTCTGAAATCCTTAAGCGTACACAGGAGCTTGCCTTGCAATCTATGATGGACTTTAGGAATACTTTCAGCTTTGCTTGGCAACAGCAGAAAGCAACGTCAGTCAGGCCAAGTGGGGCACCAAGCCACTTCCTTGTGTATTTATTAACAGCCTCCATTGTGCTTGTGCTGATATCGTATATCAGCAAAGGCCAGAGGAGCTTTGGTATCAGCATGAACTGCAGACTCCAGACTTTGTTGTTGCCAAGAGGCCACGTAGCTCTATTGTCCACAAACTCTCGTCTGTCAATCGCTTGGCTTCATTTCCCCTTTTAGTGCCATACCACCTTCCAAGGTTGGTTCTTCTACAACTAACTCATAGTGAGAGACCTGTAACTTCTTAAATTTTTTGCATGAGGTGACTACTTCATCCAACAGCTTCAGTACCCTGTGTGTCTTGTCTTCTCCACATTTTACTTTTGGTTTCCTATTACAACACTAAATTTTGTACTGCCATAAATACAGACATGTACACACAATGTAACACACACACACACGCACACGCACACATACGCGCGCCAGCACACACACAAACACACACACACACACACACTGTGTGGTTAGAAAAGGTTTGCAAGTTCGCCCTCCCCCCAGTCACGTGGTCTCGGGTTCTGTCCCACTGCGCAGGACCCAGAGCAATTCTCTTTTACGAAATAGGTTTCCTTACGTTGGTTATTCACATTAAGAAACAATCTGAGTAGCTGGGATTACATGCCATTGGCCCCTCAGCAGGATATCGATCCACACAATATCATGTTAAGGTGTTATTCATAGCTGATTAAAGAAAACGTGGAAAAGTTGCAACATCGCTTACGGAATTCGAACGCTGTACAGGTATGTTCACCACTCTTTATCTATCTATCTATCTATCTATCTATCTATCTATCTATCTGTGTCTGTCTGTCTGTCTGTCTGTCTGACTGTCTGTCAATCAATCATGAACATTTCTCTACAGTGTATTGAATCCTATATGATATAAATATATTTTAATATAACGTCTTTAAGGTGGCAAGTTGGCTGAACAGTTAGCACGCCGGAGAAATGTTTTGCTGTATCTCATGCACTTTCATGTTTTGAGTTCAAATCCCGCAGCTATTGAGTTAGCCTTTTATCTTTTGGGAGTTAGTAAAATATGTGCCACTGCAGTAGATGTAATCGACTAATTCCCTCTCACCAAAATTGCTGGCCTTGTGCCAAAATATTTATGACATCAAGCCATGAGCTGTCAACTCACCCTTGCCCTTCATTCCAAACAGGCACAGTCCTCTAGTCTTAGATTTAGTAGTTGATAAAAAGATAAATAAATTAGAAATGAACCACAGTCCTTTACAAGCTATGACCCCCAGTGGGCTTCATGCCATCCTTAAAAGTGTAATCTATTCTTAGCTACAATAGCACCAACATGAATTTCTTCCATTCTAACTCTCTTAAAGTATTTGAGAAAAATTATATTAATGTGTCCAACTGGTAAAATTACATTTATTTGTGCAGTTGATGATGGTACTGAATTTAAACTGATGTAATGATTGCATTGTTCAATTAAGTGGAGCCGCTTGAAAGGGTCGCAGTGCATCCCTTCTTGATATTGCTTATTTTGACTATATGTATATATATATATATATATATACGCTTACGTGCGCACATACACTCGCGTACATACATATAGAAAGACATAATAGTTTTTCGATATATCAATAGAAAAGTCCACATATAACCGCATGTACACATACATATATACGCAAACACAGACATATATATATGTGTGTGGATACATGTATGTATACGCACACACATATATATACATATATATATATATATATATATATATATATATATATATATATATATATATATATATATATATACATATACATATATATATATATATATATATATATATATATATATATATATATATATACATGTATGTTTGCGTGCATATATACAAATATGCATATATATAGATATGTTTACACGTGTTACTGTGTATGTGTACACACACACACACACACACACACACACATACACACATATATGTGTGTGTGTGTATGTGTGTGTTTGTGTGTGTGTGTATGTATGTATATATATATACACGTTACATAAGCATGCATAATTTCATGTATATGTAAAAACTTATACACAACACGCAAAATATACCTGTGCAATATACGTGTGCAGATTCACGTAGTTACATGTATATATTGACATAATTACACAAGCATACATTATATACATATACACCCACAGATATGTACACTGCTACAACATAGGAACACACAGATATATTTAAACACAGCTATGATCTCATTTCATTTTTTTATCAATATTTATTTATTTATATTTTTTTAAATTTCCATTTAAGTTCTTTACAGTTTGTTCGGAATAGTAAAGTTCACAAATTCATCATCAACATTTCTAGACTTTTATAGCTACATCTTTCTTGTAAGCATTAGATATTACTGCTGAAATTTGTATTTTTAACTGTCAGAATTATACGTTGTCGGTGGAGTTTTTATTATCGCTTGTGATTAGTTTGTTGTTTGTGTGTTTATTTAAGGATTCTGCTGAGCTCATAGCTTTCTTCATTAATTGTTTATTTTTGTGAGAAATCCTGCATTATATGGATGTGTTATTTACTGTTGTTTTCATTTCTATGTTTGTTTTCTGTTGTGCAATACAGTGCATTACAGTTACTCCTTGTTGTAAGAAAATGACGAGTCGGCGGTGAGTACTGAGACTACCATATTTATGTGGCCGTTAAGGTGAAATTAAAACTCCGATGTTTTCAATAAAACTTTTAAATAATATTGCACTTGGCAAGTTCTTTGCGGGTTTGGACGCTTGGGGTTTATTATTGGTAAAAATATTTTTCTAGTATAATGTTAATTTTTGGTTAGAATAATGCATTTTGTGTTTTTATGAGGTTTTTGATTACGTGAATAACATACAGAAAGCACATATGAAGTGCATGCTAACTTATACTTAGTATGCATATGATTTATGTAATACACTTTATATGTTCTAATGTATTTTTCATTGTAGTGTCTACTCTATTTATCTTTCAATTTGTTAGAAGATCGGCGGTTTATGGAATTGTGGAGGAGAGTCAATATGCTTTTCTAAATAGGGGCTCCATCGCCAATGTTTTGTGTGCACATCCACAACTATGTCCATGTAAGTGCATGCATTTCTTCTTTTCTATCTAGATGCTTATCTATCTAGAAATGAATTCATTACATTGTGAAAGTATTATTTGTACTAGTTTGAATACTGAAGTTTAGTATAGAGTTGTTTTCTTTGTTTTGCTTTCATTTCTATACATCTCGTGTGCCTAAGACTAAACAAAAAGTATTCTTAGAGACTAATAAGCCTTAGAACTCAAACTTCTTCAGTATATGCTGCTGGTATGTATATATAACTATATATATATATATATATATATATATATATATATATATAGTTATATATATTATCACACACTGATGACGGGTTACTACCCAGAAACCCGGGTCTGTGTGTATCACGTAAAGCTAGAGATGGGAATGATTATTTCTCTTCGCAAATGCTAATCGGACACAGATAGTGTTTCGTTAGACAGCTGGAGGAAATGTCTTCCTGGGGTTATAAACAACAGTAGCATCGCCTCCTATGTGACCGTCACATTTAGGAGGTAAATATATTTCACGATTTACTTCTCGCTCAAAGATTTTATATATGTATATATATATATATATATATATATATATATATATATATATATATATATATATATATATATATATATATATATATATATATATGTATGTTAATAAATCTCAGGGTAGCAAGAAAATTTTAGAAATTCTATTTGTTACCAGTGGTCTAGATTCTTTCATTCTTTTAGTTGTTTCAGTCATTTGACTGCGGCCATGCTGGAGCACCGCCTTTAGTCGAACAAGCTAACCCCAGCACTTATTCTTTGTAAGCCTACTACTTATTCTTTCTATCTCTTTCACAGAATGCTAAGTTACGGGGTCGTAAATACACCAACATCGGTTGCCAAGCGATTGTGGGGGGGGGGGGGGAGACACGCAAATACATACATACATACATACAAACATATGACTGGCTTCTTTCAGTCTTTATGTACCAAATCCACTCACAAGTAGAAGACACTTGCCCAAGGTTCCACGCAGTGGGACTGAACCCGGAACCGTGTGGCTGAGAAGCCACTCCTGCACCTAGCTTCTTACCACTTCCTTTATTCTCTTTGAAAATTTGATGTGTAATATAAAGTCTGCTTCTTTTGAATAAACACACAGTTGTAACCTCCCAGTAAAAAGTAAATAAGTGGTTACATCATACCTTTCTTTGTCTCTTTTGAATCGATTTGAATATTTTCTAGTCTTCTTAGACCTTCACAAAGAAAGAATAACCAGACAATTATCTGGTAACAATTGTAATGTGTATATACTCGGACAGACCTAGACAATAATTCGCATTATAGTTCATACAATCACAATGTGATAAATTAATGAAATAAAAATGCACGACACAGAAGCGTTTTTGTTGAATTAATATGTAATGTAAAGTATACCCTTTTTAAAAATTGCGAGATAAAATGCAGTTTAGAATATTTTAAATTATCTAATAACTGTCACCACATGCTCCATTATGCAAAGAAGGTGGACCATTTAAATTTTCTTACTAACTTCATGGACAGAAGAAATATTTTCTCTTTCTCTCTCTTTTTCTATACACATGTTAATGCTTGTGTTTATGGTCAATTATGATAAAAATAATTTTATAGTAATCTGATGGGTTATTCTATAATTTTGTAGAATATAAATTTATTATTCTTAAACAAGGATATTATTAACCGTGACTTCGAAATTTCGGTCAGTTAGGCCATATCCTTAACTGGCAGTCCGGCGATGGCTTAACTGACTGAAACTTCGAAGTCAGTGTCAATAATATTCTTGTTTAATAATAAGAATATATATAAATTTATATCTGTGTGTATGCACACACACACACACACACACACACACACACACACACACGCACACACACACACATATAGCTCACATATACATGTGTATATGGCTCACTTCCTTACTGAGAACGCGCACAAATACATTAACCATGCATTCCCTTAGACTAGCACAAATCTATTCACAGTTTTTCGGATTCGCACACAAGCTCACTCACAGACTCCCACCCACACGTGT